>NW_017731706.1:158779-211139 GCF_001890085.2 Hipposideros armiger
CCTTGCTTTTAAAATTAGACATTAAAGAGATGACTTAAGACCCACTAGCTTATCCCATAGAATTCAGTGCGTCCTCTGTTTAAGTAACTTTACACAGAAAAAATGTTACAATGGTGCCTGAGCCAAGCTTTGGGAAAAGAGGGCCGACCACAGGCACGGTGCTTTCATCTACAGGCTGAAATCTTAGCACGATGAGTGCTCCAACTCCCCCGTTTCGAGAAAATGATTCTGCAGCCACGATGGCCAAAAACTTCAAATGGCAACTTTTCTGATTCGAGGTAATTTCCCAGGAATTTAAGAGGCAATCATTTACTCTTGACTTTCAAAGAGAATCTGGGCTTAAAAGGCCCAGTTGTGTCTAAAATTGATCAGCTAGCGACAAGCCTCTGAAGTTGCTTGGGAGGGAGGGAGGGAAAGCGGCGGAGACACCTAGACATCTGGACTGAACTATCTGGTTCACTTTCCAGGTTGTAAATTTTCTGGCCCGAAGATTATTTGAAAATAACTTTTTACTGAAAAAAAGGGGATTTTTTTTTATTAGCTAAAGTACTAAAAATTTTTTTGATTACTTTGATATGAAACACTACAACTATAAAACTTACCAACATCTAATCTTTAAGGCTATACGCATTTAAGAAAATAGAATTTATAAAAAAAATCTAAGTCCTGAAAATATGGATTTTAAATTATGGTAGATGAGAACCTTATTAAATACACTGCTCTACAGCATATTCAACTAAATCAGAGAATTTGATAAAAAACGACACACTATGGGTGAGACTGAAATAATTTTGTCATTTGGAAATTTTCACATTGGTCCACCTACTTACAGAAAACATTTGAACAAAAGGACACAGACACACACCCAAACACACGTTTTTACTCAAAACTATATTTGAAGAACACCTTATAATCCTTTACATTTCAATCTTCCAATTTTGATCTTTTAATTCACTCTGAAATAAAGCCTAAGTAAGACATTAACAGTGTTGGTACATAGAATTTTAAAATAAAACTGCATATGGTTAAAAAAAATTTGCATCAAGGGCATATACATACATATTTCATAAGAAAATAAAAGTATGTACAAAAACTGCCTCTGCTCATTAGTGCTGATCCTAACGTTTGATTTTTATAATTGAGCACCACCATAAAACAAAACGCCTGGAGAGGAAGGTGATACAAAACCCTCGCCCCAGTGTCTCATTTTTCAGCTGCACCGGGAAGCTCCGGCTCTCCCCGGTTAGACAGCGCACTTAGAATCCTCCAGAGTTTGGGAGGGTCCTCACAATTGTGCTGCTGTTCCCAGTGCAGGAGGACTTCTTCTTTCGTCCCTAGCGTCTGTGCACAAAGGAGGCAGTTAAAGCCTGAGTGGGACCCAAGGAGACATGCCTGGGGGCCGGGACAGGCAGGGCCCTGGGGGACCCCTTCCGGCTCTCTGGGTCCTGGCTCACTGGGTCTCTGCTGGGCGCCTTCACTTTTTGGGAGTATTTCCACGTCATCCTGATGATGAAGGCAGAGTTGTCTTTTCAATTTAGAAAATGCATGTGCTTCCTCCTCAGAGGGACAATGCTTCGGCAGCTTTCTTCTCTCAGGATGCTGTTTCCAGGAAGGAGAGGCCTGTTTAACCAGCTCTTCCTGAGCTGCCTGGCTTCCTGGGGTGATCGCCTCTTGTAGCCTGCCCTGAATTTCCTCTCCATGAACATAAAGTAAATGAAACTTTATTTCAGCGAAAGACTGGACCGTGATCTGACAGCGGCCACATTTGATTTGTAGTTTGACTTCGTCTGCCTGGTTCAGAAAGAGGTCTTCTTCCAGGCTTGCCTTGTTTTCCCTAAAAAAGGGGAAGATAACAAGATAAGATTCCTCAGAAAAACACAACCGGGAACTTTTCCTTTAGAATTCAGCTTATAGCCGTCAAGGATCTAAAACACACCCCCTGGTGAGGAGCACAAAGGATGGGTGGACAGAGAGCATGGGAAGACCTTCAGCAGAGGTCACGGTGAACCTCAACTTCACTCCTACTTGGGGTCACTCATTTCTCAAGCTACCAAGGTCCACGCAGTAAGTGAGCATTTCCCTTTCAGTGTCTCCCCGGGGGAGTTGACTGGTCGTTGGTTACTAGAGGAACAGGTGTCATCAATGTGAGAGTCAGGGAGCACCAGGTGAGGCGCTCCGGGAACACGCTTGGTCTGGTTACAGGTCACAGTCCCACACTTCCCACTGTTGACCTCCTCAACCTTGAAGACCAAATGCAGTTTGGACATTTTACCTAAAAATCAAAATGGACTATAGGAAAACAATTCTGAAGAGAAGTTTCTTCAGGGAGGCTGCTATGTACATTAGTAAAAGGCAAAGGTGTCTAAAAGGGGACAGAAGATGCCTAAAGAAAAACAGAGAAGCTATAGAAACGCCAGGAAGAAGGACAGGGACCCCTTATTTTTAACGAACATTGACAGAGTAAGCTAAAATTGGACAGTGTTTAGAACAATTAGGACAACTAAGCACAACAAGGAGCAGAGAATGTAGTGTTGGAAAGGGTTTCATTTTCATGGTGCTGATGAGAATTCAGTCTCGTCAAACTCGCTCTGTCATCTAGTGGAAAGTGGACAAGATGACAGCCTTTCCCTGGTTTACTTATTGCTCTAAGAAAGACCTGCCTGCAAGGCTTACAAATGACTTAGCTGGTTTGTTTACACTGCCTGGAAGCAGTACCTGCAAAAGGGAATAATCTGGCCTGACAGGTAAAACTGGGCAAACGTAGAGGGTTCCAGTCTGGACACCTTGGGTTTGGTCAGTGCAGCACACCTAAGCCCAGGTGCCACCACGGGTCACGTGATGTTCCGGGGTAAATGGTGTTTCGATACCAATTCTGAGGACATCATGTTGGGGGAAATTATTTGTAAAGAGAACCAGGAACTAGATACAACATTTGTCATTTCATATTTCAGATGGACAAATAATCTCTCACCTGACTGTCCCCAACATAGCTCACACAGGCAGCTGTGGCCTGGCTTACAGGGGTTAGAGTTATTACAAATCATGATCAGAAACCAAGGAGAAACGGGATCATTCTTCACAGAACTAGGGGAAGAGGTAGCTACCTCATAAAATCTTAATTGGAGAGATGTTTTTACAGACTCATCTTTCTGATATGAAATCTGAGCCTGTTCCCCAAATCCAAATGGGCTTTCCTGCTAGGCTTCCACTCCACTGGCTCTCACCTGTGCACGGGTCCCTCCATCCCTCGCACAGTCACGTCTCTGTCTCTGTCCTTCAGTGTGTCCCCTGGCTGCGGTTCGCTGGGAGAGGGCTCGGTGCTGATGACCACCCTATGCACTTCTTTCAGGTGGCCGAAATAGACTCTGACGTGACCAAACACTTTTGCACAAAACTCACAGCACACGAGTTTCTTCAGCCGGTTCTCACCATGATGAAGTTTCATGTGTGTGCTCAGACTGCCAGAACGTACATACGCCTTGCGACAAATCCGACAACTGTAAGGCCGTCTGTTGGTGTGTGTATTCATGTGGTCTCGAAGGTGCTGTTTGAACTGAAAGTGGTGGTTACAGACGGGACATCTGTGCCAAGGCTTCTTAATGCCAGAGAATCCATTTCTGAATGCAGAGCTGGGCTTAGGGGAAGGGCTGTTGTCCTGTTTACAGCCGAGATATTTAGGAATGAGTGAATTATTTAACAAAACGTCCTGTCCTAGGCTGCTGGGCCTTTGGGATTGTAACATAGCTGCGGGAGAAGGCAGAGGAGCCAAAGCGGGCATGACGATGACAGGCTTAGGCATAATGCTACGATATTTTTTCAGAGCCCCAGGTTTTTGGTCTCTGGATTCTTGGGAATCGTTTTTTATTCTTTTACATTTCTTCCTTTTCCCCTGAAAGGCCAAAATTTCATCTGGTACCTTTAGTTTTCTTCCTTTTCTCTTTGTTGCCCCACCATTCAGTTTTGTTTTGTGGTTTAGATCCAGTTTGGCAGCTGGATAAAAGGCAGCGTCACAGGGGCTGCGCTTTGACAGCTGTGGACCAAGTACCTTGTTGGCTATTCTGGTGGCTGTGTTCAAGCCGCCTGTGATGGAGGATATCTTATTGCAGTCTGCCCTGAGCCCAGGTGAAGAGAAATCCGCAGTGTTAACATCTGACTCACTTTTGTAAACCTCTGTCGTTTTCACTCTTGAGTAGGGTAAGATTGGCAGCTTGCCTTTGGGGACTGAGGGGATCAACTGAAGTCCATTGCCAAAAAGGGCTGTTGATAACTTGATCGTGCCTTTTGCAAGGTCAACTTGTTCTTTATGGTTTTCACTGACAACAGCAGCAGGTTTACTGGGTGCTTGCTTGCGTGAAATGTTTTCTTTCCCTGAAATCTTCATGAGGCCCGGCTTGGCAGAGGGCTCCTCTGGTGTGGATGATGTTGGGCTGTCGGGAAGGTTCGGATCTCCATGGTCATCGGTCACTGGAGGTCGAGAGTCTCCATGGCCACCTACACTGGTCAGGGCAGCCATTCCGACACTGGCTGGTGCCTGGTCTAGTGACAGCACTGGCTTGGGTGGACTGGGTGAGGGTGGGGGTTCAGAATGGTCAGGTGGGGAAGGGGACGTTTGGGTTTGGGCAAGAGGTTTGCTACAGTCACTCTCAGAGGAGCTCAGAACGGGTTTCTTTCTCAATCCTTTCCTGTTTCTTGCAGGTTGGTATCGAGGTATAGGCAGTTTAAGGTTTTCAGGCAGGGGCAGTCTGGGTTTCTGGATGGGCTGAGCTGAGGCGACATGTGGAAATGCAATGAGAGAAAATGTCCCCTCCTGGCCAGCGACCTGCATCAGAGCATAATTCTGGGCGGGCACCTCCAGCGGTGTGGAGCTGATGGAGGGTCCTGGAGTCCCCTGATCAGAGACCGATGAAGAATGGCACGGCAGCACTCTGGGTGTCAGGACTCTGGGCACGATTTTCGGTGCAATGGTCCTAAACTGACTCTTATTCTGCAAAACTTTTCCACTCTGTATCGTTCCAGAAGGCATGACTAATTCACCTGCAATGACAACACAATGTGAAAAGTCACTCTGGTGTAACTATCCTGCTGTGGGGAGTGCACATAAGCATCTGATCATTTACTCAGCCTAGAATACATTCCGAGACCCACCCCTACTCTTCTGGGCAAGCTCCTGTGTTCTGCGACACCCAGCTGGAAGGTCAACTCCCACCCACCTCCCCCAGGGATCGATTATTATTCACTTCTATGGTTCCACAGCCCTTATCATAACATTTGCCGGTTTCCCTAATAATTAATCTGTTTATGTGTCTCTGTTACTGAACAGAGCTTCTTGAGGGCTTGGACTCTGTCCTTTCTTTATTCCGCCAAGTCCATCCTCTCTATTAACCTACTTCCGATTCATCCTTTTAGGCCAGTGCAACCCCCACCTCCTTTGTTGATCTCCTGAGCTGTGAAGTCTCTCCTCTGGTCTGTTCTGCTGTGCATTTTACTTATTATATATACATGTCTTGTTTTCCCTATAAAAGTGAAGCTTTGTGAGGGTGAAGCCACTATTTAATTCATCTTGATATTTCCCACTTTATCTTCGGTATGAAACAAATGTTTCTTGTATCGAACTCATTTTTCACTCAATTTCAGGATACACCATTTGACCCATTGGCAGTGTGATTTGTTTTGCACAGTGGATGAATTCCAGAATGAATGCTAGCTTTGTTGCCGTTTCCCCATGTGACTTGTGAATTTCTTCTCACACCTTTCAAACTGTTTATGTGTGCTTTTGCAATTAAATCACCAGTATTAAAAAAGCTGATGTGACACCTTAAAAATATGTTGAAGAAAAACAAAAAGATACACATTGATCAGTAAAGATACAGAGATAACATAAAAAAATACATAAATCACACCAAAAGCACCTGCTAGGGCACTAATAGGAACAATTTTAACTGACAGAATAACACTTTATATTCCCCGGCTTTATTAGGACTGAAGGCCAATCACAAATACTCTAAGAGAAAAAATTAAGGAAGCATTTCAAGACACTGCTTTTAAGGACTGAATCATCTATTTTGTTCCTGAGGCCTCCAGGTCGTAAGTCCTGGCTGCAGAAAAGGTTCTCATTTCTGAGTACCCCATTTTAGTCAGGCTTCCCTCCAACTCACATTTACTAGGTACCTACGCTATTCCAAGGATTGCCTATTACAGGCCCACAATCCCTTTCCTAACAACTCTGTGGCCCAATGTGCTTTGGCATTTACACTTTCAATTTTTAGAAAAGTAACAGATGCATACACGCAATGTTACATAACACTCATCAGAGCCTGCAGAGCACCCCTAATTAAATCTATTACCATTTCCGTGGCAAAATATATGAGTGACTATTCTCAAAAAGTAGGACACGTAGTTTTAAATAGTCTTAACTCAGTTCAGATTTTGCCTCTGCATGAGTTTGGCACCCAATTTTTGATAACATTTTCTGTTTTCAGAGCTTTTTCGATTTTGGAGTTATGAATCAAGGATTAACTATTTGTTTAGGGGATGCCAAGGATACAAAGATGAACAGCTTCTGCCCTAGATAGCTGGCAATCTAGTGAAAGAGAAAATTAATTTTTTTTCCTAAATCAACCTTGCTTTTAATGTCTACAGCTAGTGAACTAACAATTATTTTGGCAGAAAGTTGATTCTTTCAGCAAAAATGATATTCTCCAAATAAACAAATAAATAGCATAGTAGGAATAAGATCGAAACTTGTACTGATCAACTTATTTTAGGAAGTAATCACTGGGGAAGAAAAAAGTATGTTAAAAACATAGTTCACATGGTAGTTTTTATTAGAGTAAGAAGGAAAAAGACTAGTACTGTGGTCTGGAAAACTCACATAAGGATAATTACATTGTTTTTCCTTTTTAGCTTTGCTACCATGAAGTTCATGAGTAAATTAATGGGTCAATTACATCACCATAGTCACCTAAATAGATCTGCTACATTTGCTTCTTCTTCGTATTTAATTTTCTTATATTTTAGTTTATTTTCATCGCCTTGAAATTTAAAACCTTCATTTTAAGCCTCATCCTTTTATCTTTGTAGAAGTACTGAAGTAAGTTTCAAATAAATATATTAAATTGGGATTGCAAGAGTTTGCAGAAAGCTTAAAATTATTGATAGCTTTTGGTTAGCTAGAGACAAAGCTTATGAAATAATAACATTAATAATAATAACGGTTTTTGCATCTACACAACAGATCGGGGTGAGGAAAGAAGAGGAGGAAACATCGGGTAATTTATATCTAGTTCAAACTCCTAATTGAATGAGCTCAAGATAGTTACAGCAAGAAGACCTGGAAGGAAGACTACTTTGTCCTTAATCATAATCCTCTTGAAACGATATGCAACACTAATACATCACAGCATATCACCTCACTTGTCTGCTCAAAAGGGTCCAGTGGCCCTTCATCTCAGAGCCAAAGCCGAAGCCCCTGCAATGGCCAACAAGGCCTCCTGCCATCGCCTCCTCCTCAGCCACATGGCCTCTTTGCTGCTCTTTAAGGTACCACATTCCCATGTCCTCAGTCTTTGCACTTGCTGCTCTCACCGTCCAGAAACTCTTTTTCTAGCCAAGGCCCCAGTACTTGCTGCAGAATTTCCTTCAAGTTTTGCTCAAATGGCCTCTTCCCTGTGAGCTTTTCTCTGACCACCGTATTTAAAACGGTCCCTCCATTCTGAGCTCCCTACCTCCTTTCCTGTCTCAGTTTTCTCTACCAGTCTTGCTCCATCTTATGGATTATGTTATGGTCCACCGCTGTCCCCCAGTGGAGTGGATGCCTTGAGGACAGGAGCTTGCCTGTATCTTCAGGGCCTAGGACAGTGTTGGGCAGGTGGTAGAAATGGAATAATTACTTGTTGACTTTGTAAATTGTACTAAAATTATTAATGGCTGAAATAAAGAATTTACAGGTTGAGCCTTTAGAATTTTTTCTAAAAAAATGAAAAAAATAAAAGACACAATTTGAAAGCAAACTTTAACATTTCCAAATTTTAAATGTTTAAAAATAAATAGAGGGTGTATCACTGGAAAATTGTTTATTATTTTTTAAATTTAATTTCACTGATTGCCAGAATAAGGCAATGGGTTAGTACCATGATAAAACCCTTTAAAGTAAAGGGGTGGGTGAGGCTAACCGATGAACCATCTGAGGAAATAAGAGACAATCGTAAATGATGCTTCTGGGGTACAGACTCAAATAGTCAAAGAAGGAAGCAAGGTCTGAAGAAGAAACTGCTTTCTGGAACAGACAGACGTAAGAGAAAAAAGAGGGGGATTAGAGTGCAGAGTGGAGAATCAACCAGAAATGGAAACGCTGAACCTCAGAGGCAGCAGATGGTAATGTCAACACGAAGAGGAGCAGAAATAACAAAGAACAGAAGATGCAGCTGAAGCAACAAGCAGTGGTCAAGGTCAACCTGAAGTCTCTAAAGACTTAAGTTGGGCAGGGGCTTCTATTTTTTATGATCAAGTGTAAGAAAGCAACCTTCTGACAATTAAGGTTTCCAGAACTGAGGCTCGGTAACTTTATAGAGCCATTCCACAGGGGAGGGAGCTAATTATGATGCATATGAAGTTAATGTGCTTCCATTGATCTTCAAAAGTTTGCACATTAGAGTGGAAATGAAATCACACAGGAAGAGCAATGCTATTCAAAGGGAAAAGGGACCAACTAGAGTCTAGGAGCAAAGGAAACCCTTTAGGGTAACTAGTGGTCCCAGCAAGGGAGAATACTATTCCGGGAGCAGCCTCGGCAACTTGAAATGACAGAGTCGTAAATGACAGGTATGGGGCCTGCCAAAGTTAGTCCCCCTCAAGTTCCCTACGATTTAAAGAAGTGGGGACTGAGGTTGACAAGTTTACCAGTTGGCTTCATGGTCAATGATCACGAGCTAATCACAAGCAATCTGTGGGGTGAAAAGATATGGCCTTGTTGGGTAAGCTTCACTCATTCACGCTTTCCTGGATCTATTGGAAGTACATACAAGGGGGAGGGTCTCCATAAAGGTGTGTTGAGTCCCATTTCCCAGAATCATTAAGGAGGAAGAGGTAGGGAATGAAACTGATGTGTTAGAAGAAATACAAGGAGTAAAAGGGAAGGGCCACAAAAACAGAAGAAAAAAAAAAAAACAAGACCCTAGGGATTACTTAAATGTCTAGCAACAGGGTACACATAGAATCATACAATGTAATATTATGAAGCAGTAAAAAAGAAGAATGAGTTAGACTGATATAGAATACTCTCCAAGGTGTAAGATTTGGTATGCTATCACTTGGATTAAAAAAATAAAAGTGAGATACACACACAAATATATTCCTGTATACACACAGGAAGTCTCCGAAAAGAAACACAAGAAATGAGTATTAGTGGTGGGCTTTGGGGTTGGATCTCTGGGGGCTAAGAGGTCAGGGTGGAATAGGTGTTTATTTTCCACTGAATACTCTGAAAGCTCTGTGCCTGGCATACAGGAGATGCTTATAAATGTTTGTTGAATGAAGGAAAGGAAAAAGAAAGTTTTCCTATTTGAATCTGTTTATTTAAAGGATAGTTTTTGGGATATTTGTGATGGGTAAGCGTGTGTGTATGAACAAATGACTGTGGCTAGATCACACACAGAGTGTCTCACGTTTTTCCTTTTCCTTGCCTACTTAATGACAAGCACTGCTAATGATAAGGAAACCAATCTAATAATCTGACAGGCAGTGCTGCATCACTGTCCCCCACAGTTAAGCCCTGAGGAGTATCAGAGCTCACTACCTGCCCTAAGAAAAGAAGTCCTGAGGATGGTTCCTCCAAACGTTTGGCTTTTTAGGATAAAGCAAGGCAAATTGCAATAAAGGTCAGTTATGCTAGAATAGCTACATGGGCTTTTTTTTTTTTCTTTTAAAGTAGTTTGAATAGGAGTTGTTAGAGAAGCTGAAAATGACATTAATTTAGAGCTTTTCAAACTCTAAAACACTAAGATGGTGTGGCTGTAGGAAGCCTTTCTTTGCAATGTAGTTGTAACGGTGGTTTACTCCAACACACACTTACAAGGCCTTTCACAGATGGCGTGACCAAAAAACCCTCACCTGTCACCTACTAAATTACAGATCTCACAGAGCTGTGCACTAAATAATGAGAGGTAGAAATTTCCACTGACATTCATAATTTCTGGAAATCCTGAAAAATTACCCATAACACAGTTTAAGAGACTCACAGGACTCTCAGGCACTAAACATGGACTTTTATTAACTAAAAACATAAAAGGCTCACTCAGTAAAATTAATTTTGCACAATTATACAACGTGAATACTTAATATTAGGATTTTAAATGTGGGCTGTTTTTAATATGTTAAGCATATTAAAAATAACTATTTTTAAAAGTGACATTTACAGAAACTGATCTGATTGTGGATTAAAGAGAAACTAACAGATACTGAGTCCTTATTATGGTCTAGGATCTGTGCTGGAGCTTTTAATTGAACCCTCACACAGATCCTGCAAATAAATGTTACTGCTCTCCTTTTATAGATTAAGAAAAAGAAGTTTGAGGAAGTTAAATGACGTGCCAAAGTCTACACAACCCAGATCTGTCCCATTCCAATCTGAAGTAATGACCTTCCACGCATTCATTCTCCCCCCAAAAGCGGGAAAATTATATACAAGTTGCCCTAATTAATTCCAAAATATAGTATTACCTCTGAATATTTAGGAGAGGGAAAAAAAGGAAAATTGGCAATAAAAATGGCTTGTCATATCCCAAAACTTCAATTACCATTAAATGATTCTTTCTGAAAGCCCACTTAGTAGAGAGAGCTCATGGAAAATTAACAGGCATTTGAAGGTAAAGGCAGGCTCTTAAAGAACTTGCCATTTACTATCCATAGGATTCTGACAAATCCAATAAGGTTGCCAGGTACTTGTTTGGAGAAAGTGCAATGGGTGTCTTCCTCCGCTTACTCCATCACCACCCAAGAATTGGATCTGAGGGACCTCAGTTGCACGTTAGAGGCAGCAGGGAGAGGACTGAGGGCTCACTAGTCCTAAGTGCCACCAACGGAGCCAGCCTGATCCAGCTGCTTCCCAGCACAGGTGGCAAGTACAAGAGAAAAGTATACAGGGCAGGCGACTCTCTAGACAGCTGCAAATCACTCGCTGATTTCCAGGGGCAGAACCAAGGCCTCCTTCATTTCTTCTGAACAAAGCGATTCCCGCTTGTCCTTTCGTGGGTGTGGGCAGAACTCCACGATTCCGTCTGCTGGGGCCCAGAGGCCTCCGCGGCACATGGAGTAGGGACAGGTAGAGAAAGCGGGGAGTGTCCCTGCTCCTGAAACAGGCTCCGTGGATCCAGGCGCAGAACGGAAGTGCTGCCAAGTCTGAGCCACAAAAGAGCCAACAACTTTCAGGTATTGTTTAGGTTTTAATTTTATTAAACTGAAAAACCCTACTTTCAATTTTATTTGTTGGCATCCCTTTTTTTCCCTCCCACTTGGCTTTCAAATAATAAATTCCAGTTGGGGTTCAAACTGTTTCCCAGGATGGTCTTTGGTTAAAGCAAATACGGTAAAACCCTGGAGACTTCAGAGATAAAAGAAATGCCTCATAACACAGGGGAGCTCAACTTAATTTCGTTGAAAAACCCCATAAACACATTTAGCCATTGCCTTGCCTCTCCCCAAGGCACCGTCCTGGCTCTGCGGCAACCGAGGCAACAGGAGTTTATTGAGCGCTGACTGCAGAGAACACTGTAAAACGTGCTGGCACAGGCACAAGCGTTCTTTTGTTTCTAAGGACGTACGATGCCAAATATCATTTCTAGTCCACATATCCGAAGCTCCAAGACCTCCTAGAGTCATTATATCCAGGACCCACATTTCAGGACATCTGACACTATCCAAAGGAAATCAGCACGTTCCCGATGGGATATCTTGTATCCTGAGTCAAGTTTGGCCCATTCTCCTCAGCACACTTGCCCTGCTTTGCTGAACTGAGCTCTTACCTGGCTCCCCTGTCCCGGCTCCTGTAACAACGCCTCTCTGCAGCACAGGCCTCCGAGAGCTGCCTTGCTACACAGTGAATGCATTGCCTCTCTTCACAAGAAAAAGAACTCTCATTTTATGAGCGCCAGAGCTTCTTTATTTCCTGGCACTTATCAATACTGTTTCTTAAACATTATTCCAACAATAAGGAATATTTTATGGCTGGTACTGTGCAAAATACTTTACATGCATTATCTCATTTCATCCCCACAATAACCTGAGTTGGGAGTCGTTGTATGTTAATTTATAAAGATTTCGAAGCTGGTAACAGGCTGAAACTCAAGCCTTGGCCCATGTGACTCTAAGAGCTCTTTCCACCTCTACAGACAGACTATGAGCTATTACGCATGGTTATGGCCACTGTCATGGTCTCTAACGGAAAGATCATGGGTTTGGGAATTCAGACAGATGTGGTTTCAACTCCTGGTTCTGTCTCATGTCTCGTGAAAGTCACTTTCGCAGCCTAAATGTTCTCCATTATGAAAAGTGGACACACTAATCGTTTCTGGCTACCAAGGTCACTATCAGGATTAAATGAAAAACATCCTCATGAAGGTGCCAGGGGAGTGCCTACCACATGTTAGATGCTCGGCAGACATTAGTTTTCCACTTTCTATTGCTAACAAGTATGAGGTTCCTAACATTTATTTTTGATGAGGGAAAAAAAAAAAGAACACAAATCTTTTTTTTTTTTTAATTGGGGAATTGGGGGGATGGGAACAGTGCTGGGGAATTGGGGGAAGGGGAATAGACAAGTTGCTGTCTTTTTGTTCTTCAGTCTAGTTGTGGAGGACGTTGCTTCACTGGCCCAAGTTGGCACCATCATTGCACTCTTCCCAGGCGAGGCAGATCAGTCGCTGGCTTCTGGACGGCTGCTCACTGCGGCTGCTGGCCACTCACGCTGGCTGCTGGCTACACACGGTAGCCCATGGCAACCCACTGCCACAGGGGCTGCAGCCTACGCTGTCGCTGGCGACTCATGGCAGCCCAGCTCCAGGTTGAGCTGTTGTTCAGCATCTTAGCTGTAGAGGGCAGTGTCACTGGCTCTCATATGTGGGATCCGAACCGGGGCCCTCTGGCGTCCCAAGCCAGCTCTTAACCTTCGCACCACTCGGCCGGCCCAAAAGAACACAAATCTTGAATGCTAATCCTATGAATGAATCCTTAAACTGGCATTTCTTTTCTGAGAGGTAAATGAAGGAAACAGGGGAGAAATGGCTATTATTCATGAATAATGCTCCCAATAAAACTATAAAGCATTTTTTTCTTTCCTGCCTCTCTCCTGCCATCCACCTCAACCTTCCCTACATGTGATCCATCCCATCAGGCTTTCTTGGTCTCTGCCCCCCAGTTTTTACATCCCAGTTGACTAAGTGCTAATCAGATGGACAACTGTAGTAAATAAAAGTTAATATATGTGCATTTTAAAGAGCTGTTTTATGGGGACACTCCTCCCTGCTTTTGTTTACTTTGAGTATTGATGCTAATTGTTGCTCTCAAACCTGCAGGGAAGAAAACAAATTTCTCAGCAGGCAGTTCAGGGGTTGGGATAAGCCCAGGGCTCAGGGCTACAGACACTGGCCACATCTCTGGAGGACTGTGAGAGCAATGGCCCTGAGATTTCTCAGTTCAGGAGGAAAGACATGTTCTCTCATACAGGGTAGGGGCAGGAGAACCCACGGTTTGAGAGCAGTTTCATGTATCTCAGCATTTTGCTGAGGAAATCATTAAGAAATAGTTTAAGATGTTTCATTATATAATTAATGTCCCAAATGGAAAAAAAAATTTTATAAAGCTTTATCATTTACAATACATTTTAATAATCCTCAATTTCAATGAATTTCCCTTTCCTTTTAATTAAGCCCCCTTTTATCAGTCCTTATTTCTGGGGGGTGGTCACTTTTGATTTCAGGTGCTTCTGATGAAAACAGTTGAAAACATAAATATTTTTAATTTTTAATACATTTAGAAAGATACCGTAAAGATGTTTAGCTTTTTGGCCAACAAATTATAAAAAGCACAAGGTTTTATTCATTATTATAAAACAGTCAATTCTGTATCTTTACTGGGATCTAAGAATGAGTAGTATAAAAACTGAATCAAGAGCTAATGCTCTACAGGAGACAAAACAAGACAAATGGAAACTTTTGAAATGCTATATTAACCCCATCCTACCATGTTTTTTTTGCTTAATAATACTAAAATTGTTAATATTCAGTTGAGTCACATAGTTGAGACCACGATCACTGAACTTCATCAAGAGAAAAGCAGCAAATCACTTCATTTGACGTCCTATCACCCATAATCAATACCCGTGCAAACTGTCTTTCCAGGACATTCTGACATTTTCTGAGTCAGCTGTTTCTCCACAGGACTGGTGAGCAGGGAAACACCTCTTGCAAAAGTGCTTCAGTAAGCAGCACGAATGTCTCATGGCAAGAAGTCTTCCACCAACTAATTGAAAATGGGCCCCTTCTTTTTAATCTCACAACCATGTCAATATCAGTTGAACAGTTAAGTATCTTGGGATGACTAACAAGCTAACAGTTGGTGAAGAAACCTTTTCATTAGTGGGATAAACAAAAAGATAAGGTTTCAATATCAGAATGTGCAGTCAGTTGGAACAATTAAATTAGGGCACATGAAGGTTGGAAGGTTCTTGCCTTTGGTCGAAATTCCAGGATTATGAAACAAAAGTGGTGAAGGTCACAAGGTTTCGACAACAGTACAGTTAAAAGCAATGGACTGGAATCACAAAGATATTCTTGGCTTTATACTGTAATTTCAAAAGTAGATTTACCTTTATATGTATAGAATGGGTATTTTTAAGGAGTGTGCAAACTGCGTTTTAAACATTGCAGTGATTGTTCCACTGCTTTAGAGTATGGTTTTACAGATGTTTTATCTTCACTTCTGATTTATCTTCGACTCACAGTGATTTATAACATTTTTTTTTGCTCTAAGCTTTTCTGTGCTTCAGCTTTTATGTAAATAGTTCATGATGTGTAAGTGCCAATGCACAGGACCATGTATTCCTTTGTTATGTTCATAATTATTCCCTAAAACTTCTGCTTGGTAAGTTTCTTGACTGTTACTTATTTCTTTAATGAAGACATACTTTACCTTAACATGGAGAGGCCACCTACAATGCTGACACTCTGAAGAATGTAAAGAAAAAGAAAATGAAGCACCAGGCACTGGCTGCTACCCAGGTAACTGGGTTTGCAGGAGTGACCTTTGTGGAGCTGACCAGACTGGCTGTGTCCAGATTCTGAGGTAGAGCTAATGCAGTCAGCAGCTCACCTACCTGAGCTACTGCAAAGAGTGAAGTCATCAGAGTTTAAAAGCTGTGGGATTATTTAGGAATCCTTTTGTTTTTAATTCTGCCTGGCCTCTCCTCCTGCATCTTTACTGTTCTTTGGATAACAACTACAAAACCTGGTTGAAGGACATGTGTACTCTCATCGACAGGTTAAGTATTATATATGTAAGAGTGAACTCTCATTTTCCCTGAAGAGATGGTGGGATTACACAGTCCACCTGTGTTCCCTTTTCCTCAAGGCTCTGCATGTTTGGATGTGTGTGCACTTAGGTAGATACTCCTGGTTCCGGAGCTGGTTCATGGCTGATTATCCGTGGACACTCCCAGCATATCATGGGATCAGCCCACACCTGTCTTCCTACAGCATCTACCCCAATTGGCCCCACACTGTGCTCTCCACCCCCACTGCTTGCTGCCTAGTGTGGGAGACTTCTAATCCCTGTGAATTCTGGACAACACTACAAACTTAAGGTTTCTAGTTTCAAACTGCAGACCTTTTCCACAATCTGTTTCTTGTCCCTAGCAGGCTCCCTTCAGTTCATCAGCGGTGCTAGTTTAGGTCTCTCGCACTGCTTTTCTGAGGCACTCTCTCTTCCCCAAGGCATTAAAAGGCAGGCTTCTTCCATGGTGGCTTTCTTTTACAGAGCTTCTGGTGAACATATCAACCATGCTTACACCAAAATGGAACTTTTTAAAGCAACAACTACACAGTAAGTTTAATGACATTTTTAAAGTATGGACTTAAAGTAGTTTTTTTTTTTTAAATATATAGAATGAGTAAAACTAAAGAAAACGCATCATTACTAAGGTCTTTTAGATTTTAGAAATAATATAAAATTTCTAGATATTTTCTAATCCCATACTACCTGCTTCTAAAACTGAGGTCACTGAACAACATTAAGACTGCATGAAAAAGTCTACAAATGCTGAGAGAAATTCTAAATTCCTCATGTGAGAATTCCTGCCTCCTTCAGTAAACTTGATAAAACATCAGTCCTGGGCCTATGATTTAGATCTGAGGAATTTTCCCTTTTTTTGAGGGGGGAGGGTTCCCTTAGGGGAAACAAGATAAATTGTGTTACATATGAGAGCTGAGGTAGCTTTGGTTCCTCCATTTTCTACGGATGAGTCTTAGCAAGATAATAATCGTTACTGGCTTTTGCTTCTCCCTTTAACAACAGAGGATTACACCAGATCATCATTTCTCAAAGTGTGGTCTGAAACCCTGGGGAGGGTTCCAACATGCTCTCCTCATGCTAATCAGATGTCATTTGCCTTCTCTGCTATGTTGACCTCTGCACATGTTGCATGAATGGTGCAAAAGGGATAATTGGGTAAAACTGCTCTTGCACCTTAGCTGGAATTAAGGCAGTGACAGCAAACTGTTCAAACAGTCACATTCTCTATGACCACACTCTCTTAGTAGAACAACAAAACAGCAGGACAAAATTTTAATGAACCTTGATCCTTACATGCCTTTTTAAAATTCTGAGTGATGAAATGGTTCACACTTCTAGGACACTTCTGCTGTATACTGAAGTATGACAGTTGTCCTGAGGAAAAGCGCTTGGGCGATTGTTTGAGTTGCTGTGCTGAACTGTCGCTTTTTTCATGGAATGCCATTTTTACTTGAAAGAGCGTCTGACATGTTGAAAGAACATACTCAGACTTGGGGACTGGGCAGACATTTTCATGAATGAAGCTTATCACTACAAGTAACCGCTGCCAGTGATAAAAATCATTCTTTCAAGTGGCAATAAGAATTTTGGAAAACTCCAATTCATCACCAGGAACTTGAAGCTTCCCAATACTTAATAATTTTTCATATGAGGCTGGTGGTTACATTAACAACAGGATTTTTAAAATATTGTATAAAATGATGTATAGTAAGTCCTCGCTTGATGTGTTTTTGGAAACTGAACTTTAAGTAAAATGACATATGATGAATCCGATTTTACCTTAGGCTAACTGATAGAAACAAGAGTTAAGTTCCTACGGCATACATCTCATCAAAAACATCACCAAACATCTAAATAAAGACTCAAAACCCTTCTAATACTAAACATTGACATAAATGTGAGCTATATGTACACATTTAAGAAAGATGAATAAAAACAAGTAAGACAGAGCTTTTCCAACCCACTTACTCCAGTTAAGAGTCTTGGGTGGCTGGAGCCTGTCCTGGCCACTCAGGGCACAAGGTGGAACCCAGCCTGGGGCAGGACACTCTCCCATCAAAGGGCGCACTTACACACACCCACACTCATTCAAACTGGGACAACTGAGACAGGACGACTAAGCTCACATGTGCACCTTTGGGATGTGGGAGGGAGGAAACCAGAACATCCAGAGAAAACCCACACAGACACAGAGACAATGCGAGAACTCCACACAGAAAGTGGTCCCGGCTAGGAATCAATTTTTTTTTTCCTCATCAATATTATAATGAAAGGACGTTGAATGAAACAACATTATTTGAGGACCTGCTGTCTACCTAGAAGATCTGCATGACTCAGTGAACTAACGTTTTCTAAATGACAGATGCCTGATGTTACATGGATGGGTAAAAGAGTCATTCAAGTGTAAGACAGTCACCAAAATGTAACAGAATACAAGAAGTATTATACACTGATATGGCTTCCAATTTCACATTACAACTAAACTTGAACTTACCTCTATTAAAGACAGTTACAGTTATCTGACATGTTTTGGTGTAATGTATCAAAGAAAAATATCCACAATTATCTGAAAGGCTATTAAAATACTCCCTCTCTTCCCAGCTACTACAATGCTGGATTTTTTCCAACATAAACAACATAGCACAACAGATTGAATACAGGACCAGATAGGGCACTCCAACCATTTTCAATGAAGCCAGATGTTAAAGATATTTGCAAAATACATGCTAGTCTTCTCATTAATTTTTTGTTTTGGGGTGAATAGCCAATTACATAAAATGTTATTTATGACAAGCTGTAATGAGCTTAACAAAAATTTATTGTTATTTTAAAATGAATTCATATATATATATATATATATATATTTCAGTTTATAATCTTGAATATGGTAAATACCAATATTTATAACCAACACAAGTAAATGTTCTTTATGGTCCTCAATAATTTCAAGAGTGTAAGGGGTCCTGAATCTTTGAAAATTGTTTGAAAATTGCTGAATGAGATGAAATTTAATGTCCCAGTTCTTTTGAGAGTCTGTGATTTTCTGTTGTGTGTGTGAGTGAGAATGGAAAATAAAACCTGGAAATGCCTACTTTTGGTTGATAAGTTTTTGTTTCTTTCACGTTTGTTTCCTTGTGAGAAGATAGTATGGCAGATCCATAGGACAGAGTTTTGAAAATAAAGTGCCTAAAGGTAATTTATCCTAATAAAAATATCAATTATAATTAAAATATCTTAGCTGGAAATGGTAGAATACAGATTAAATAATAAAATGCTTGACAAAAATCTTATAAATACGTAAGGCTTCAGAAATTTATTTTACTTCATTTGAATTTATAATCACAAATATCTCATAAATTGTATTTAAACTAATGATATTTGTATCTCCCCCAACTTTAAGAAATATCATCATAAGGTTCTCTTGGTAGTACATACTGTAACCTTTTTTAAAAAATAGAGAACTGTTTTTAAAGAACTTTTAACAAAATGCATTAAATATCATTTTAAGTTATTTTATCAAAACCAAAATAATTATATGTTGCTGCTTCTAGTGTAAGTCGGATGTTGGAATTTCTGTAATTAGTTTTAGGATTTTGGTGACAATTTAAAGACAAGAAAAATATGTTTACTCTATTAAAAAGCATCACTAGATTTATTAATTTATATCCCTATTAGTATTAGGCTTTTACAAACATAAAATGCCTAACCTATATTTTTGGTTTGCATAACATCCTAAATACCCCTGTCAAACTTCTTTGCTTTCATCCTTTCTCAACTCATCACACCAACCATCTGCATAAATAAAGATGTAAGCATCTGCTATATGGCAAATGGTCTCAGGGGCAGATGTTTCCATCCTTGTGCTCATGTCACTGGGGCTGGATACATTATTTGAACAGATGTACACAATCTGAAAGTGTTGTGTCCCACAGTTAAATGTCTCCAACTGCTTTCTATCAAAGTACATAAATGCTATTTGCACCTGCATTTATGTAAATGATATAAAGGCAGCAGGGGTCTGACAAAGTGAGATGTGATGCTATGAAATCTATTTACATGGTTAATTGGAGTTTCTCAGAGACTCTGCTGCCAAATGGCCACACTGACATTGATACATGCCCAAGCAGATTATCTGATTAGCCTGCTTTTTAAGCAGTAAAAATACGGCTATTTCACAAATGGCAACAATACACACGATCCAAATTTACTAATAAGAATATCCCGAACTCTAGTATTTTATCTCAAAAGAGGAAAATAACTTCCAGTATAAGGTCTTCTAGGCCACCCAGGTCATTTTCATTTTGTTCTACAAAGAAATTTCTATAGGTATGTGTGTGTTTTCCATTTGTAATTCTGTCAACAGCATAACATACTAATAATCCATCGTGGTATTTTGCAGAGGTTATATTACATTGGAAAGTTCCAATTTCCAACATTAAGGAGCTAACCAAAACCAGCTTGAAAATGTCAATTTGTACTTGGTCTGCAACATAAAATGGTACCAAAAGTCCAAGAACAGCATTTACACTACTAGTTAAGATCAAAACGTTTCCATATGAATGTCACATATTTGGAAACATAATATTTTGGTAATTCATAGGGAATGTTTTTCCCCAAAATAATGAGGTCACAAAGCCATGTTAACCACTAAATGCAAAACATCAAATTACAGTGGTTCTCCTTGCTACTGTGCATTAAACATGAGGGCTAACGGACCAAAGAATTTGCAATAATAGTAGTCTTTGTAGCTTTACGGAGCTAAGAACTTGCGGTCACTTTCAAATAATGTATTTATTACTTTATTAACTTGACATTGATAATATCAACTTTGCATAAAGTTATATCTGAGTTAAATGTTACCCCAAAATAACTTTTCTTCTGCAAATTATTCTGAGATTTATATTGTGCTTTAAAAGAGTGTATAAGGTACATTCACATACAGTTGATGCTCATTATTCACAAATGATATATTTGTGGATTCACCTGCTTGCTGAAATTTATTTGCAATCCCCAAACCCATACTGGTGGCATTTTCGTGGCCATCTGTGGATATGCACAGGCAAAAAATTTGAGTCACCTAATGTGTACTTTCTTAGCAGTGGTTGGTGCTTTGTCTCACTTCAGCTCTCATACTATAAACAAGTGTCCTTTTTTGCAGCCCATTTCATGCCATATTTTCCATGCTTTTTCCTTTTGTTGGTGATTTCACTGTTTAAAATAGCCCTCAAGCTCAGTGCACTATGCTGTTCAGTGTTATTAAGCATAAAAAGACAGTAATGTCCTCACAGAAAAATTACATGTGTTTGATAAGCCTTGTTCAGGCATGAATTATAATGCTATCTATGAGTTCAACGTTAAGGGATGAACAACATATATTAAACGAGGTGTCTTTAAACAAAAACATATAAAACTAGGTTCTGTATTGATGAAAATGTTGTATTGTGACCAGAGGCTCACAGGAACCTAGCTCTGTATTTCCCTTAGGAGCAATGGTTCAGAATTAGCTAATTGGGTATTTGTGGTGAGTTTACAGAATTTTTTGTATTAGTTAATTAATTTAGTGTTTGTGCTAACTATTGCACATGAGGAGAATCAACTGTACCTTATCTCATCTGATGGTTTCAGGGTGAGAATTATTATCTCCATTTGAAAGATGAAGGGACTGAAGCTCACTGATTTAGCCAAGATCACAAAGAATCAAAGGAAGGGAAGGAGAATAACCGTAGCTCAACTGTCCAGCTCTTAGCTTAGTGTTCTTTCGCCAGGATGAGAGGAGAGGGCAGGAGGAGAAGAAAAACATCGGAAATGGGTTTAAGAAACAGCCTACATACCATGTTTCAAGGAGTAAAACTGTAGTTAGATAACATGATAATAAACTGTTTTTAGGTAAAATCCTCACAAAATATAAACTC
The DNA here is from genome assembly GCF_001890085.2 of Hipposideros armiger. NCBI lineage: Eukaryota > Metazoa > Chordata > Mammalia > Chiroptera > Hipposideridae > Hipposideros > Hipposideros armiger. The sequence continues at coordinate 180,250 of NW_017731706.1, forward strand.
CTGCTTAGATAGGCAGTCCAGTTTTATTAATTGGAACTCAGCTGTAAGAGAGAGCTTAGTTTGGTTTTCCTTTTTTCCCCTTTGCTTCTTGCTTCTCCAAAGACAATCTAGATGTTATATGAACACACAGACCTGAGAACTCCAGCTTTGGTGTTTCATTCAAAAGTAAAGATTAAAATGTTTTCCCAGCATCTAATTAATATGAGCTTTTAAAAATGTGTGAGGGTATAAAGCATTTGCAACAACATTTAATATGTACTTGAGTACCCGCTACATGCCAAGGTGATGTAAAGCCTGCCAAAGACAAAAAGATTCATCATGAAGTTTATAAAGAACCCAACTGATACTGAGAGTCTGAAATAAGTAAGATCATTTTTCTAAACTTAAAAACAATATCAATTAACTAGCTACCCCAAGCATTCCTTACTAGACTTCTAAAGAGCTATCTATATTCACTAATACCAAAATGTTTGTATCTGTAAGATGTAATACATATTTTTTATGTCTATAAGACATAAGAATATATTTTTAGGTTGTGCCACAACTATGTTTTAATGCATTTTACTGAATCAGAAAATCCACGCTTTTGTGTTTTACAGATCCAAATATGAATTCACATGATAGTAAGATAGACAGTAATGCCTAAGGCCTCCCCATTAAATAAGGTACAGGTTTTGAAAATGAGCAGGAGTTGTATAGTGCACACTTAGCTAACCTCAGTGGCTCTGAAGGCGTCATTAAGACCACTGTGTCTTGCCTCAAAGCATCTGCTGTCTTCTCACACCCATTTATTATTACTGATTGAATAAAAATAGCATTCACAATTTGAAAACTGTGTTTAACAAAACAAATGTGATGACAAAGCTGAGACGTGTTAAAAGACCCATATAAGACCTTCCTACCTGCCACAGACTTGCCTAGGAAATGGCAAAACTGAATTGTGAAGCTGTCAATTGACTAAGAATTTTGAATGACCCCAGTAAAACAGATCTTTCCTGGACCTACATGAAGACTCTTTCCTGGCTAATGAACAGGGGGCTTCTTTTAACCAACTGTGTGAGGACTTAAAATTCAGCCTGCCTTCTCCAAGGTGCAAACTTCAATCCTTAATTGGCATAGCCACAATGAACTTTCTAGCACATAAGAATCATAAATTGTCCCTGTCAGAAAAGCATGTGGCAAAGTTGCTCACTTGTTTGTTTACTTATTTATCCGAGTAAATAAATTCATTTGCATTTTCAATCACTGTGGTAGTTTTGTTTTCCCTTCAACAAATTTAAAGTAGAAACTATAACAACTGCAGTTGGTCTTATCATGTTGTTCTCATATCTTTCTTTTTAAAAACACAGTTTATCATTTGTTACAATTTGCTGTTTTCCAACACAAAATACCCATCCTTATATTTCTATTAGGTTTATCATTTGAAAATGTCAAATAAAAAAAAGGAAGTTATGGGAAAACCATAAATTCTGTCCCCAAATCCTGAATGCATGAGAAGATAGAAAATTGTATCAAAAGTCTAATGAACTTTTAGAGATTCTATAAGAAATACTTTCACACAGAAAGGAATAATGACAACACTAAATTATAATGGAAAGCTTTTAATGTAGTATAAATTATCACTAGAGTGATATTACAATGTTAAATCTCTTCATCCAAAATTAGAAAACATTTAAATAGAAGGCACTAGAATTTCTAATTAGTTTCTTCTAGTTCTTTTCTAGCTTCAAACCCCCATCCCTTGACCCCTAAATTCCATTTGCTCGACTTCTACATATGTGTTAATATCCTGTGCAAATGTCATCTCCTCTCTGTTATGTTCCCTGACCAGCCTCAAAATTCTGGCTTAACCAATTGTCCCTTTATCCAGGTTCTCAAAGTATGTCACACTCACTTCTAATGCAGCATTTGTCATGCTTTATTCTAGTTAATTACATACATGTCTGCTGTTCTAATAGAATTTTGTGTTTTGTTGAAGCATAGGCTCTGACTGGTTTATCTTTGGATTCCTCATAGCATCTGACATAGCTCTTGATAAATGTTGCCTTGGTGAACATTAAATCTGCTTCCACCATATGACATTTTGTTAGGAGACAGTATGTGATGCAGTGGATTTTCTTAAGACAAAAACTCTGCTAATACTGTTGTACCAGAATTTCATACATTAATGTGCATGATGTGTGTGTGGGGGGGGTGTGTGTTTACAAGTCTAAACTTCCAAAGGGCCATAATTTATTGATAGCCATCAATGGTTTATTAAGTAAATCAATCAGCATATTAATAAATGACATGTACCCAGCAAACTTCTCATGTCACATAAATGATATTTGATGACAGAAATGTAAACAAAACCATAATTTAAAAATCTGGTATTTTTCTTTGTTAAAAAATATCAGTGGAATCCAGGGCATAGAGAAAGCATTTGAACAGATAAATGAGTAAATTAATGAATAATTGAGCAATTCTTAGGCCTTGTATGTACTATAATATATTTCCTTACTGATATAATTTCCCGTGATACAAATTCTAATTTCTGCCTACTTTGGTTTAAAATAGCTTTAAACATTCATATATGTAATTAAGCACAATATGTTTGATCAGAGAAGAAAAAGGGGCATGATCTAAAAACAGCTTATAATTATTCTCTATAAATTTACAGTGTGACACAGGGGCCAAATAGTTTTGGACTCTGACAGATCTAGGTTCAAATCTTAGCTCAGTCATTTAATGACTGGCGATCTTGGTAAAAGTACGTAATCTCCTTGAACCTTTAAAATAAAGATTACATATAACTTATTGTTAAGATTAAATAACACAAAGGATGTAAAGTTTTAGGTAGAGTGACTCTCACAATGAAGATACTTGACTAATTGAACTCTTTTAGCTATTATACGAAGGTCTGACAAGTAAGTTCGCAAACTCATCCTAGAAAAAGTGCTACATACCTCATTGCTGAATATCACTATGGTCACCTTCAAAGTACTCCCCTTGGGAAGCTATGCACTGATGCCAACACCTAGTCTACCCTTCAAAGCAATTTTGGAACTCTTTTCCTGGAATGGCCAGCAGAGCTGTCATCGTATTACCCTTGATGTCTTGAATATCATCAAAATGTCTTCATTTTGAATTGAATGAAATGCAAACCCAACATACCAAAATCTGTGCGATTCCATTAAAGCAGTACACAAGGGAAAGTGCAGAGCCCTAAGTATTAGAAGAGAAGGTAGGTCTCAAGTCAACTACCTTAGTTTCCACCTTAAAAACTAAAAGCATAATTCACCCAAAGTAAGTAGAAGAAAGGAAGAGATCAGAGGAAATAAGTGAAATGGGAAACAGAAAAAATTAGATAAAAGTCAATTAAATCAAAAGCAGATTTTTTTTGGACAATATCAATAAAATTGATAAACTTTTAGCTCAATTGATCAGGCGAAAGAAGACACAAATGACCAATATGAAGAATGAAGGCAGTGACCGCACCACAGACACTACTGGTATTAAAAAGATCACAAGGATTTAGAAGGGTGGTTGTGTCTGGGAAATCCCTGACAGACTAGAAAATGGGAAAGGAGTTAGTTGTACGAGGCGGTACTGTTGCCCGGCATCACCTACAGGGAGTGGGTATTACTGCCACAGAGCATGGCTTGTTAGTCGGTGTCAGAGTATCCTTGCTATGAAAATGAAATGACAAAGTGAGTTCCTAATTGAAAAAGCAAACCAGGTAGTAAAATAGTAGGAGAGGAAAAAATCCTACTATTTGAAAAACTTGCCTTTTAAAGATGTTTTTCTTTTCAAGACATTACACAATGTACAGGTATAGTTTAAAAGTTAATCTCATAGTGTAAAATGGTTATCCTTTGTCTACAAAGAAATAGTGTCTTGACTGAGGTGCTACCAGCTGAGGATCAGGTGAACCCAATTAACCCAACTTTTACTTGTCCGTACTAAGTGGTTTATTTTAGATGTACACTATTCCTTAAATCCTTTAGGATACAACATGGAAAAACCATAAACAGGCTATAAAGGTCATGACATTAATTTTCCTGTCATTCTCATGCTTTAAATAGGCATCAAAAAACTAAAAGAATCTTGTCCTCTGGGAAGAAAGACAAATCTGAAACTAATTATGGTAGTTATGATTATAATACTATTAAATTAAACACTGTGACCTTAGCAAAATTTATTTTGCTACCTTTTTGTTAATGAATAAACCTTCCCAAATAAGATTACAGCATCCTCTCACAGAGCAAAACGTTTTACCAGAGGACAAGTAGAACAGAGAAACCACTCAAACACCTGATTTTCCACTCACCTACAGCTTAACTAAACAGTCTAATAAGCACACACGGAATCTTTTTGCAGGAAGTGCTGTATCTGTTACAAAGCTTTATTTAAGAAGTAAAAACTTCACATAGGTAGGCTACGGAGCCAAGAGTCCTATCTGTTTTCACTTGTCCAATACTTCTCTTATTTTGTTGACTGAGGACTTGCTCATAACTATTGCAATTTATTTAAACCCAAAAGAAAATAAGGGGCAGGAAATATTTCTTCTTTTTCTGCTGAAGTTTCCAAGACACAAACTGCTTTCGGTGTTTGAAAGATAAGATGGTCCAAAGGGAACATCTAAGCTTAATGATTTCCGGGTAGTTCAGGTTCCCACCTCCTTACTAACACCTGGCCCTGCGCACCAGGTAGGAGCAGAAGCTGTCTGAACTGGCACTTGAGAAGTATGTGCTGTGTGTGTGTGTCCCCTAGTGCCCTGATATTGGAACAATACCCACACAGACTGTTGCGCTCCTTCTAATCCTTACAACAATGCTGGAGAGATGAGGGCTGAGACTACAGTGAATGATGAGTTTGGGTGAGTGGGAAGGAAAATTAGGCAAAGAGAAGGACAATCAACATCTGTGTGGGACTAACGACCAGGAGAAAGCTGAATAAGCAGCAATCACAAAAGAAAGAAAAAGGAAGTGGGAGGAAAAAAGGAACAATGGCAACATTATTTTAAAAGGAGACATGGCATGCGAAGAAAAAAACCTTAAAATTCCAGTTTCTTTTAATATCTCAGAAGATGCAGAAACCATTCAAGAACCAGTTCCTCATGCACTCGATTGCAGTTGGACAAGGTTCTTATAGGACTTTCTGTGAAATGCTGATAGTCTTAATAGTCAATAATTATTGACTGGTTGTTAAATGGTCGTGCTGCTAGTCACCTGCAATAGTTTATTAAAATTTAAGTTGAGATTGAGTTAAATACTTTAAGAGCACCTTTTATTCCTCTAAATTTGAAAGTGAATCTTAGAATAAAAATTTCGAATTGTCTCTGTTAACTGCTTATGAGGAGTACCACACTGGAAAGACGAGAACAGTAAGAATGCAGAAGCCAGTAGAGGGCCATTTTTTACTGCAAAGGTTTCTACACGGTTTTTGTGGATACACAGGGATCCCGACTAAATGGATTTGATTGGGAGTGCTTTCTTGATCCTCTGTTTTCATGTATTTGATCATGTTCCCACAATCTATTTTTTACATTGTATAGATCCACATATCAAACTGCCTTTTGTACTCCAAATTTGTATATTTTCGCGTTAGTTGATAAAGCAATTTTTCAAGCTAAGAAATGATGGTGCTGCCTGGCAGCCAAGAATTCACTTTGAGGTGGTGGCTGTCTTTGTCTATGCAACAGTGGTTTTATAACTATTGAATATTTCATTACATTTTGATTGTATTATTTTAGAAAAATTAATGGAGTTCAAAAGATTAAAAGTAAATGTGATTAATATAACACCCAAAGCACAAACAACAAAAGTAAAAGTAGACAAATTGTATTACATTGAAATAAAATTTAAAAAACCCAAAAACTACTGTGTAGCAAAGGAAGCAATCAACAGAGTGAAAAGGAAACTTATGGCATGGCAGAAAATATTTGCAAATCATACATGTACGATATGGGGGTAATCTCCAGAATATATAAAGAACTCCTACTACTCAACAACAATAACCTGATTAAAAAATGGGCAAAGGGATTAGACAAACAATTCTTCAAAGATAATATAAAAATGGCCTATAGGCATATAAAAAGATGCTCAATATCACTTATCATTAGAGAAACAAATTACAACTATGAGATATCACCACACACCCATGAGGATGGCAACTATATATATAAAAAAAGGAAACAAAAAGAAAACAACAAGGGTTGGTGAGGATGTGGAGAAACAGGAACCTTCATGCACTGTTGGTGGGAATGAAAAATGGTGCAGCTGTAATAGAAAACAATATGGTGGTTCCTCAAAAAATTAAATATAGAAGTACCATATGATCCAGCAATTCCACTTCTGGGTATACGTCCAAAAGAAATGAAAGCAAAATCTCAGAGACATATATGCACAACCATGCTCACAGCTGCACTATTCACAAGACCCAAGAAATAGCCCAAGTATACAGATGAGTGGATACACAAAATGTGGTATACACATACTATGGAATATTATTCAGCTTTAAAGAGAATGGGAATTCTGACACATACTACAACATGATGAACCCTAAAGACATTATTCTGAGTGAAATGCGCCAGCCACAAAAGGACAAATGTTATATGATTCACTTATATGAAGCACCTAGAGTGGTCAAATTCAGAGACACAGAAAGTAGAATGCTAGTTCCCAGGGGCTGGGGGAGGGAGAAATGGGGATTTGTTGTTTAATGGATATAGAGTTGCAGTTTTGCAGGATGAAAAAGTTCTTGAGATGGGTTGCGCAACAGTGTGAAAATACTTGACACTACTGAATTGTCCACTTAAAAATGGTTGAGGTGATAAATTTTACGTTATGTGATTTTTATCACAATTTAAAAAATGTAAATGTGATTATATTTGTGATAAGAAGTACAGGTCTTGTAAACAACATAATTTTAGGCAAAAATGGCAATCATTCAAGATGTTTTAAGTGAGCAAATCTCTAACCTTTACTGGAAGCACACAGGACTTTAGCCAGGTATAAATGTATTCAACTGGGGAAAAATATAAAATTAAAGAATAGTTACAAAATATACAATATTTATACTATACATATATATGTCAAGAAAAATAATGCATTAAGGAATTGTACAGTGTTTTACTCTGGTGATAGAATATCTTCTTATATAGTATTACACACTTAACTTCTATGAATTGTTTTGAGGAATATAATTTGTACAAAAGTAAACGCTGCCTATAAAGAAGTACCAGCTTGTGGCGCCTCACGCCACAGGCTACCAACATAGCCACTTTCTATTTCATTCAAACACGTATCACCTCTGGTTCTCTTCTGAATTTATCAAAGAGACAGGGAGTTTCTAAGTAATCTTTGTTCATAAGGCAACTACACTATTAGCAGCTGACAAAAGACCCAGTGTTACAGGGAAAGTACTTCAATACATAACATCTTCTCAGCTTCAGGTTGGCTCAGGCAGGGGTAAGCACCCCTCCACAGGGCCCCCTTCAATGCACTGCCACTCCAGCCACCCTCTTACCCCCTCCCCAGCTTTAGCACTAGCAAAATTGAGCTAAGGGAATCAAATTAACCCAAGTGGTTCTAGATTAAAAAAACAACTGTAGGCATTTTAGAGATTAGCTGTAAACCCCTCAGTTAGCTTTGAGATTAAAGCAGCAAGGCTATTCTTGGGCTCCCTAAGACTCGGGTCTGTATTCACAACACAGACAGTAAGACAAGCAGACAGGTGTGAGGGTGGGTGGAGGCAGTGCAGGGCCTGTGGGGCTTCTCTTGGGGACATTCAGTTACATTTTAAGGATCTAAAAGGCTGGCAAAAATTGTACACCTACAAATTATATCTTCTAACAATCAAGAGCATGCAATACAAAAGTGAAATACAACTGATAGAAATCTTTTCTCCTTTTGGTATACGATCTTCAACACTGATATTACAAAATCATTTGGTCGCTGCTATAAATTCACTAAGCATTTGGTTTCCCTATAAATGACTAGGCAGGGAGTTCATTTCAGTCTAACTGTGGAAAGGAATATAAAAATAAAAGGACAGTTCAAAGAATAAGAAACTGCTAAGGGGCACTGCCTCTGGAAAGACGAGAATTAGGAGGCGCTTTTGAGAGGGAGACTGACTTCCCGTTGCATACGCTTTTGTAAAATATTTGAATATTTTTCCTTGTGGATGTGTTACTTAAAACAACATTATCAACAATATGAACAAGAAGAAGAACGACGTAGATCTATAGAGACAGGTGATTTTCAATAAACACTGGCAGGAAACGCTGTCCATGAAATAATCTCAAGTGAGGCAAACTGCGGGAGATTGGGCATGCTCTGATCCCATTTGCATTAAAATAAAAAAAGCTGTATTCTCACACAGAAACATCAATTGGTCAACAGTGAGTACGTCTGGCACATGGGCTGGTAGAACTTCACCTTTTCTTTGTACATCGTGTGTGTGTGTGTGTGTGTGTGTGTGGTTGATCCTTGAACAACACAGGTTTGAACTCCATGGGTTTACTGATACGTGGATATTTTTCAACAAATACACTGGAAAATGTTTTCGAGATTTCCTTACTACCATGAAGCAAGTGTATTGATTACACTAGGCTACCATAAAGCAATCATATTGCTTCTTCATTATCCATGCATAAACTGTTATACCTGTAAATAAATATAAATATCTTTTTGACATTATCTTTTCATTTTTATGTCTATTATTAGTAATATGTGTAACATCTACAGTGTTTTGTATCAAAAAGACAATACTAGTGCAAGTACTGATAATGATTCAGCTTGTGAACAGATGACATAAACTTACAGTATCAGTAAAGACACTACAATACTATAAATGTATTTTCTCTTCCTTTTAATTTTCTTTACATTTTCTTTTCTCTAGCTTACTTTATTGTAAGATATACAGTATATAATATATACAACAAAAATATGTATTAATCGACTGTTTATCAGTAGGTTTTCAGTCACTAGTAGGCTATTAATAGTAAAGTTTGGGAGGAGTCAAAAGTTATATGCAGATTTTTTATTATGCTGAGGATCAGCGCCCCAAACCCTGCATTGTTCAAGGGTCAATTGTACATAAACATCTATTTTCATATACAAAGAATAATTACCTGTTCTAAAAGAGAGAGAAAAATACGCTAGTTAGAATCCATTTTAAAACACTTTGCTGTTCATGAAGGGCAAATAGACATTTTGATTTTTCAAGTAGTAATTAACAAACTAAATGATAGTCTTTTCTCACTTTTTGTGTTTTCTTCATCCCAAATTCACGGTGACCATTAGTCTCAATAAATATTTTTCTATCAAAATCAACTTCACATGGTTCATCAATCAACCATCTATGGTCCATCAATAAAAAGCAAAGCAATTAACACATTGTGCCTATATCGATAAGATGGCCATTAGATGTAATTTCTTAAAATTCCTGTTTCAATACTTTTATTAAACTCAACAGAATTTCAGCTTAGTAATGGACATTTAGTCAAGGATGGATTTTCTAAATCAGAACAAAACTCAAACATTTTTTTCTAAAGAAACAACATTCTCTGACTTCCCCCAATTAGTTTAGGTCCCTCTTAGTCCACGTTCCTATTGCACAGCTTAATTGGCCTTTTCCAACACTGATCATACTTGTATTAATCTAAAGTCTATCTTTCCTGACAGACTCAAAACTACAAGGGCAGGTTCCAAGTCTGTCTTGTTCCTGTTATTCTGAGGGCCTCAGAGGGGAGAAGTCTTCCAAAAGTATTTGAATATACTTTGAAAGCTATACACCTAAACAAAAGGAGATGCAAAATTTACCGATATTCAAGAGCAAAACAGATCCTAAATAAAGATTATGCAACCAACCAAAAAAAGATCCACATTATAATTAAAAATAGCATACAGAAAAGTTATTTGCCTAAATGATCAATCTGACAAAATCAAAGCTTATGTTCTCTATGCATAATTGCTACAGGCCTCCAGAGCTTCAGCCATCTTATAAATATTAGGCTCTGAGTCACAAAGCCTTGAAAGAATAACCACAAGTAACTTCTGAAATGGGATTATAATACTATCTTCTTAAGGCATGTTATCACTGACAAATGCATCTTATAGGCTGATCATTGCAAAGTTTGTTTTATTTCAAGGATATTTTAAAAAGAATTATGGGATGGCAAATATCCTTAAATACACACACACACACACACGACACACACACAGAGTCAGACTTCCATTTTGACAATTCTCAACAGGAATCCAAATCTTAATACTCTTTACTGAATGTGTATGGTTTTTGGCATGTCTTCACTCACACAATCTACTAGGGTTGAATTAAATCTACTCATGAATTTGTATGCCAGTTTCAACAGAATTTAGCCAAGGTGGAAAGCTATACTTTTTCAAAACAAAAGTTTTCTGCTATAAGGCTAACTAATTAAAGTCATATGCTTTTTTATGCAAGCATATATCTTCTGTCAAAGCAGGACAGTGTAAAATGCATGAGTTCATTCATTCAACCAACATAGCAACCCCACAAAGCCAGGCATTAGAAAACTTTTTGTGCAAAAGGCCATATAGTAAATATTTTCAGTTATGTGGTCCCTATAGTCTGTGTTACAACTATTCCTTTCTGCTGCTATAGCATGAAAGCAGCCATAGAGAATATAAATGACTAAACGTGGCTGTGTACCAATAAAACATTTTTTATTTAGGGATCTTGAAATTTGAATTTTACAGAACTTTCATGTGTCGCCAAATGTTATCTTCTTTTGATTTTTTTTCAATAATTTAGAAATGTAGAAACCATTCTTAGCTTGCAAGCCATACAAAAACAGGCCCAATGTGGTCTGAAAGCCAGAGTTTGCTATTTCCTGACCTAAACCAACTCTTCAGTAAACTTGACTTACACCAGTGTGTGACTTTGTCCTTACGCCACTAAAAAAAGTCCAAACAACAAGCAAAAGCAACAAAAACAACAACCATAACTGACTTAAAATATCTTCATTTTCAGATGGGAGTTAGGGAGCTGGTTTATTGGTGTAACAATAGTAGCAGCAACTAACATTTATTTTGAGCTTACTATGTCTAAACAGTGTTCTAAGCATTTTAAATGTGTGCTAATTTATTTAATTCTCACCACAGCCTTGGGATGGCTATTTTAGATGATCACTATTTTACATATAAGGAACTCGAGGTTGAGTAGCTTATCTAAGCTCACAGAACTAGTAAATGGTGGGGCTGAGGTTTGAAGACAGACCCTGGGTTCTGCTCCTAACCACAAGTGCCTTTAACCCAAAATATTTCCCCTTTCGTCTCTTGAAATTCCCATTTCAAGTGACAATTTTCAGGAGTTAAAACACACAACAGAATAAGCACATATGGAAAATAATGTAATATCGTTAATGGTTATCGGTAAAGAGCTAATCCTTAGATTGAGCCTATATGGACAGTAAGAAAAATGGAAGCTTGACTCCAATGGATGCAAGCTTCAGCATTCTCATGGGAAAATTAGAAACAATAGTTCCCGATTCCCTCCCTCCTGTGTGTGCTGGTTCAGGAGAACAAACGTTAGTGAAAATGCCCCAGAAGAGGGTTACAAAAGGCAGGTCACTATGAGTTTCTCTATAAATGACTCTTCGTTCTCCTCATCTAAATTTGCCTCAAACTTTGCTGACCTAAATGGCATTTATAGAGTTATACTGTTTGTCTATTGCTGATACATTAGCAGTAAAACAGTAATAATAATGCTTTTCTTATAACTGTTACAGTATAACTTACATCACAGCCCATTCGCATGACCTATTTTCACTCCAGGTCTTCACTTGACACTTGGCTCTGTGTGCTGACATTCCAAATCCAAGTGGATGCCCAATAACTAACTCTTCAAGGGTCATTTGAAAAAAAAAATCAAGGTATAGATAAAAATTTATTTCACTATAGTCTTAAATTGCCAAAGTGAATTTTAGAAATTACAGTAAAATGCTTTTGCTCTACATAACTGCAGAAACATCTTTGAAGAATTTGACATTTAAAGACTTTGGCTAGGCAAAGAAGTGAGGATTACTAAAACTGAATTCATTCCATTTATTCCTCATTAGAAGGTAGATAAGATACTTGCAGAAAACTATTTCAGAGTCTATTAGCATTACTTGCATCAAAATGAGGGAACCTAAATGAAAGATGATCTCTACAGCCCTGGGGATCACAGGCAAGGCCAAGTACACTGTAATAAGACACTGAGGATATAGATTAGGACAAATGAACCACCCCTCCCCCCAGCAAAATTCATCTGGCAAATATAAAAAACAAATTGTCTGGTTTTCTCAATTTTTTTCTTTTTACTTTCCCAAAATATTTGCTATCAGTAAATTGCACAGTTCTATTAATATGTGATGTGCGACTGCCTTGGTAAGAAAGAGCTATTTCTCAACAGAAAAAAAACTATTCATGTTACTTGAAGTTGTTTCTAACAACGTGTATACTGAAGGAAAATCTCTGGCTTAGAAATGGTCTTCATGTGCATTCACTTTCAAAAGTCCAGCGTCTAGCAGTCCTGCCTTATAGTTCTTCTCCTTCACTTCCCAGATCTAGATTTTCACCAAATCATATCCATTTTATCTCCTACAAAGTCCTCAGATACATCCATTTCTTCTCATCTCTACTTCCAACTATCTGGTACCAGTTGCTATATCCTTTCCGGCCGGGACCACAGAATACTCTTTTTACCACTTTTCCTCCTGCTTCTTCTCTAACCAACACAGCCCAGTGATGTTTTCAAAATAGAAATTAGAATAAGCCACCTCAGGCCGTAAACGGTGAGAAACCATAACGTGTCCCCGAGGTTTTGCAGTCTAGTCTGGGCCTGCTTTTCAGTGTCACCCCTCCCCCCGCCACTCATCACCCTCACTTTGTATCCCAGTCCCACAAGTCTTCCTTCAGTTTTCTGAACATACCGTGGCTCTGTCAACAGCCTTTATACATGGGGGTCCCCTTCCCTGTAACGCTTCTTCTCAATAACTTGGATTCATCCTTTGGGTCTCCAGGCAATATCTCCTCCTTAGAACTGTCTCTGATCTACTCTGGCTCAGATACCTCTGTTAATAACCTCAGTGAACCCCGAATCTTTTTCCATCAGAGCATTCACTACAATTGTAATCTTACTTAGATAATGCCTAGTGCTCCCAACCGAAAATGAGTTCTAGAAGGAAGGGTTCACATCCCTTTGTGTTCATATGGTCCCCTCAGCATCTGTCACAATAACAGAACACCTAGGAGGAGCTGTTAATGTTTATTTCTATTTGTGATTCAATTCACATACCAAAAAAACTCACCCTTTTCAAGTGTACAATTCAGTGGTTTTTAGTATATTCACAAAGTTGTATAATTGTCACCACCATCTAATTTCAGAATATCCCATCACCCTAAAAAGATACGTCATACCCATTAGCAGTCACTCTATCCCCTGTCCCTAGAAGTCATTAATCTACTGTCTCTGTAGGTTTGCCTATTCTGGAAATTTCATATGAATGGAATCAGGATATGTGGCTTTTTGTCTTCTTTCACTTGGCATACTGTTCTCAAGGCTCATAAATGTTGCAGCATGTGTTGGTACTTCATTCCTTTTTATTGCCAAATAATAGTCCATCGTATGGATGGATGGATATACCATATTTGTTTAGCTGTTCAACAGCTGATGGATATTTGGGTTGTTTCCACTTTTTGACCATTATGAATAATGCTGCTATGAACATTTGTGTACACGTTTCGTGTAGACATTAATTTCTCTTGACTATATACCTAGAAATGGAATAGGTACATTCCATGTAGATTTAGGCTGGGTCACAAGGCAACTCTATGTTTAATCCTTTGAGGAAATGCCACACTGTTTTCCAAAGCAGCTATCCATTTACATCCCCACCAATAATTTATGAGGTTTCCAATTTCTACAAATCCTTACTGAAATGTGTTTGTCCTTTTTTTTTTTGTTGTTATAGCCATCCTAATGGGTGTGAAATAGTATACCACTGTGGCTATTCTTTAATGACTAATGATGTTGAACACCTTTCCATGTACTCACTAGCAGTCTGTATATCTTCTTTGGAGAAATATCTATTTAAATCCTATGCCCATTTTTAAATTGGGTTATTTTTCTTTTTGTTGTTGAGTTGCGAGAGTTCATTATATATTCTTGATACAAGTCCCTTAGCAGATATATGATTTGCAAATATTTTCTCCCATTTTGTGAGTTGTCTTTTCACTTTCTTGATGTTATAAGTTTTAAATTTTAGTTAAGTGTAACTTATGGATTTTTCTTATACTTTTCATGTTAATCTAAGAAACCATCACCTAAAACAAGGTGACAAAGATTTCAACCTACGTTTTCCTTTCAGAGTTTTATATAGTTTTAGTTCTTCTATTTGGGTTTTTTATCCAGTTTGAGTTAATTTTTGTATATAGTGTCATGTAGGGGTCCTCTTTCATTCTTTTACATGTGCATGTCCAGTTGTTTGAGGACCACAGCTAGCAAGACTATTCTTTCCTCCACTGAACTGTCTTGGCACTCTTGGTGAAAATCAGTAGAGGGTTTATTTGGACTCTTAATACTGTTCCATTGATCTATATGTCTATCCTTTTGTTGATCCTACCTTGTTTATTGTAACTTTATATTAAGTTTTGAAATTGAGAAGTGTGTCTTCCTTTCTTTTCTTTTTGAGATCATTTCAGCTGTTATGGGTCCCTTGCATTTCCATAGAAATTTTAAAATCAGCACGTCAAATTCTGCAAAAACAGGCAGCTGGGATTTTCATAGAGATTGCATTAAATTGTTGATTAATTTGTCATCTTAACAATGTTAAGTCTTTCAATTCATGAACATAGGATGTCTTTCAATTTGTTTATGTCTTTACTTTCTATCAATAATGTTTTAAATTTTGGTGTACAAGTCTTGCACTTCTTTATTTAAAATTATTGGTATTTATTCTTTTTGATGCTATTGTAAATATAATTGTTTTATTAATTTTGTTTATGGATTTTTCATTACTAGTATATATAAATACAATTGACATTTATACTGACCTTGTATCTATCAGCCTTGCTGAACCTCATTTATTAATTCTAACAGCTTTTTAGTAGATTCCTTGAGGTTTTCTACATAGAAGATCATGTCAACTGCAAATAGAGAAAGTTTTACTTCTTCTTTTCCAATTTGGATGCTTTTTCTTTTTCTTGCTTAATTGCCCTGGTTAGAAGCTCCATTACAACGTTGAATAGAAGTGGCAAGAGAATACATACTTGTGGTGTTCCTAACCTTAGGAAGAAAGCTTTCAGTCTTTCACCAGTAAGTATATTATCTGTGGGGTTTCTGTAGATTCCCGTCATGAGGTTAAGGAAGTTACTGTATATTTCTAGGTTGTTGGGTGTTTTCATTCTAACAGGGACTAGGATTTTGTCAAATGCTTTATCTGTGTCTGTTAAGATGATTATGACTTTTGTTCTTTATTCTACTAATATAACATATTACATTGATTGCTTTTCTTATGTTAACCAACCTTGCATTTCTGAGATATATGTTAATTGGTGTTTATTTATAATCTTTATATGTTACTATATTTGGTTTATCAGTATTTTGTTGAATTTATGCATCTATATTCATAAGGGATACTGGTCTGTAGTTTTTTTGCATTGTCTTTGTCTGGTTTTGGCATCAGAGTTAATACTAGCCTAATAGAATGAATTGGGAATTATTTCTCCTCTTCTAAATTTTAAAAGACTTGGTGAAGATTGGTATTAGTTCTTTAAATCTTTGCTAAAATTCACAAGTAAAGTCATCTGGATCTGGGCTTTTCTCTGTGGAAACTGTTTTGATTATGATTCAATAGCTTTACTATAGGTTCTGATTTTCTATTTCTTCTTGAGTTAGTTTTGGTAGTTTTGTCATTCAGGAATTTGTCCATTTCATCTAAGCCACCTAATATTTTGGCATACAATTGTTCCTAATATTCCTTTCTTATTTCAGTAAAGTCAGTAGCAGTGAACCCTCTTTCATTGCTGATCTTAATAACTTGAATATTTTTTGTTTGTTTGTTTTCTTGGTCTGTCTAAAGGTTTGTCAATTTTATTGATCTTTCAAAGAATCAACTTTTGTTTTCATCAACTTTCTCTACTCTTTTTTATTCCTTATTTCATTTATTTATGCTCCAACTTTTGTTATTTTCTTCCTTATATTTGCTTTGGTTCAGTGTATTTTTTTTTGTAGGTCCTTAAGATGGAAGGTTTGTTATTGATTTGAAATCTTTCTTTTTTAAGAAAAAAATGTAGATATTTATAGCTATAAATTGGCTATTTAAGAATGTGTTGTTTAATTTCCACATATTTGTGCATTTCCCAAATTTCCTTCTGTTCCTTATTTTTAATTGTATTTTATTGTGGTCAGAGAACATATTTTTCATAATTTCTTCCTTTTTATACTTATTGAGGCTTGTTTTATGGCCTAACAGTTTATCTTGGAGAATGATCGACGTGTGCTGAAAAGCATGTGTGTTCTGCTCTTGTTGAGTGAGTGTTCTATATATGTCACTTAGGTCTAAGTGATTTACAGTATTTTAAGAGAACCCAAGCTGTTTTGGTGTATTCAAGAGGATGCTCTCTCCTCTTTAAGTGTTCACCATTCCATTTAATGTTACCCTAATTGTAAGAGGTATGCACATTAAAGTCCTTGCTTTGGATTTGCTCTTAAACAAATTTATTCTGAAGAACCCTAAGGAAAGCAAAATAGTAACTAAATGGAGCTATTCTACCTTTCCTGATTAACTTCATATGTATTGCATGGGCATGGTGTAAACAGATGATTGCAAAGCACCATGAAATAATAATAATAATAATAATAATACAAGTGCACAGTGAAATGTGAAAATGTTATTTCAAACAACTGCTACTGAAATTTAGTTTGTCCAAGCAAACTATATCTTTCTTTTTGAAAGATCATATCATTTGATAAAACAAAAATAATTTTATGATTAAGAACCTTCATTTATGATATACACTTTGGGAAGCAGCATCCATTACAGAGTTCTTCGGTTATCCCTTATGCGACAAATCTGGAAATTATGACAACTACATCACTATGCAAAAATTATCCAATAAAATCGTTTCATTTTTCTGTACAAAGTTTGTGGTTATTTCCCTCAAAATGTCTAGAAGATAAAATTTGTCAATTTTGTTCAACATACTTAGAAAAAATAATTGGATTTTCAAGCTTAAGAAAGAAAAACACAAACAATATTATTTGTATTTCACGGAGGGCATATTTACATTTATTAAAAAAGAACCATAGTATTTGAAATATTAAGCAAAATCCCTAAAGATATTTTGCCTTATTCTACTGTACAATACAAACGCTTCCCACTTTAGTAAAATACTAAGATTTCTCGAAGGATATGTATGTGGATATTACTTAAATAATGATTAGTAAATTACATAAAGTTACTTAACTTACTATATAAACCTACATAAATCCAAAGATATACTTAACTTTTGGTTCTAATTATTATATAATCAACACTCAATACCTCAAACATAATTTCTATGAGCTGCTACTAAATCTTTGCCATCTTTACTTGGGCAACAAGAAAATTAGTCTCTAAAAATACATCAAAAGTCTCTAACTGAATACAGAGCTCCTGGTTCTGGGCTGAGGTTTTACATTTCCAACAAATAAAACTCAAAGTCCAAACCTATTACCTGAAATGATAAATCTCAGAAAATAACTTTTTACTTTAATTTTATGTTCCTACTCATCATTCCTTCTCACTCTTCATTTTTACCCTGAACAGCTACCCTTATATTATATGTCTTCTTATTGAAGGTAATAAAAGTACTTTACTTCTTAATACTGCATGGTAAATCATTTGCAAACTTGTAAGAGGTATTGTTAATGATAGGCACGTGCTTTCCATTCCAAATTAATGACACTAACTATATGATCTAACTGAGAAAAAGTTAAGTATGGCAAAGGTATTTTAGAAGGAGCTGTGGCTTATGCAGTCATGGTAACCACCATGGGGCACAAGCCTGAATCTAAAAATATATTTGTCATGCTGGTACATCATGCCTTCTTCCAATTTTGATAACCACATCACAATATACCCACACAGCTACTGTACATATAGATGGCAGTGATAATAATAAGGATGTAAAAAGGGTTTTGAAACTGTCATCATGACCAAAATAAAGCTGATGGCAGGCCCATTTATTCTTATACACAGTGTACCTGGCTAGATCTCCCTAGGCTCAACTGAGCACTCCTGGAGAAGCACTCCTACAGCTCTCTGCATGCTTTCTACACCCAGGACACACTGGATATAAAAACACTTAATACCTTCCTGGAGATCTAGAGCACAGTTACCACATGAGAGAGTGGAGAAGAACACTCAGCTGAGGTTATAGGCACAGAAGATGAAAGACCATATTTGAAATGGTTGCAGATTCCAGGCAGCAAGAATCTCTGGAGAGACGGAGAACATTATGGTTAATGAGCGCAAGAACTGATGGGAGCTTAGGAAGAGACAAGAGGACTATGCTACAGATCCCTGTAGTTCTCCAGTAAATGTCTACAGAAACCTGGTAATAACAAAATACTTTTTCCTCCACTCTCAAGAAAAAGCCTCCTACAAACATCGGTGGACAAGGAGGCAAAGATATAGTAGGAGGCAGCTGCAGGCACTTCCAAATCTGATTATATTGACAATAATAACCTATTCAGTATGAAAGATTTTCAGCAGGTGTTTGGTAGCATGGAGGATGGAGAATCTTACACAGGGAGCAGAGGGGGAGCTTTTATCTGTTTGTACTGATAAGCTACTTCCTTTTGAGAATAACTGATAATAAACAGAATCTTTGTATTTTGGTAAAAAATACTTTGATCTACAGAAACACATTATCTTTTTTACCTAGAGTATTCTTGATAAAAACGGTAAAAATAAAATATAATTTTCAAAGTATTTAAAAAAGAATTTTGCATGAACATTGTTTTTCCTAAACCAATTCTAAATGAATAGAGTTAAACTGAAGCTATTGTAGTCAGTGTATCTTTCCTATGAAAAATCAAGATTAAATATTATATATTCTACAATTGAAAATATCCAGGGGAATTGCAACAAAAAGTATTAAAATCTTAGAGTGATGTGCTTCCAGCAGACAGAAATTTTCATAATTTAAAAAATATGAGAAAATAAATATAATACATCAATTAAGATTCATACTTCTCTGTTAAATTAAATAAATAAAAGTTCAATTGGGTAAGAGAAAGCAATTCTCCTGGCAGGTTAAAAAGGTGAGGGTCACTGTTGTTTTAAATAAGAACACTTATCTGTTTAATAAAGGTTTGCAAAATAATAAAAGGTTTTATTAAAAATCCTTGATAAAATAAAATATGTTCCCTAGTATCAGTACAGCCGCAATAATCAGCAGCCCTTTTTTCACCGTTTATTTTGTGACTACCTGCGGGGTACATTATCAGCAGCTTGCTTAGATAGATACAGGTCTTGTCCTTAAAAAGGTAGTTGAAAAGTCTGGGTGGTAAAAAAATGTTCTAGGATAAATAAGATGTAAGATAACATGTGAAGCACCAGAAAACTCTTTCAATAAAAGAATTTAAATTACCACAAACATTTGGGTTTATTTTTCAGCCTCATTGAGAGATAACTGACAATAAAATTGTAAGATATTTAAAGTATACAATGCGATGATTTTATATACGTATACACTGTGAAAGGATTCCCCCCATCAAATTAATTAACATATCCATCACCTCACATATGTACCCTTCCCTTCCTTTTCCTTCCCTTCCCTTTTCTTTCCTTTTTTGGTGAGAACATTTAAGTTCTACTCTCTCAGCTAATTTCAATTATACAGTCCAGTTTTATCAACTATAATCACCATGTTATTAGATCCTCAAACCATATTCATCTTATAACTGAAAGTTTGTACCCTTTTACCAACCTCTCCCCATTTCCCCAACACCCCAGTCTCTGGCAACCTCTTTTCTACTTTCTACTCTCTGGTTCTATGAGTTCAACTTTTTTGTAGATTCCACATATAAGTGATACCATGCAGTACTTGTCTTTCTCTCTCTCTAGCTTATTTCATTAAGCATAATGCCCTCCAGATTCATCCATATGGGAACAAATGACAGGATTTCCTTCTTTTTTACGGCTGAATAATATCCATTGTATATATACCATATTTTCTAGATAAAGTCATCCCTTGGTGAACACATAGGTTGTTCCACATCTTGGTTAATGTGAATAATGCTTCAATGATTATGGGAGTGCAGCTACCTCTTTAAGACAATGGTTGCATTTCATTTGGATATATTCCGAGAGTGGACTGCTGAGTCATATGGTAGTTCTACTATTAATTCCTTGAGTAACCTCCATACAGTTTTCCTTAATGGCTCTCCCAGCTTACATTCCCACCAGCCATGTATAAGGGTTCCCTTTTCTCAACATCCTCGCCAGCATTTATTTCATGTCTTTTTGATAACAGACATCCTAACAGGTGTAACATGACATCTCACTGTAGTTTGATTTGTATTTCCCTGATGATTAGTGATGTTGAATACCTCTTCATGTACCTGTTGGCCATTTGTAGCCTTCTTTCAGAAAAAGTCTATTCAGGTCCTTTGCTCATTTTCTAATTGGGTTCTTTGTTTTGTTTTTTTTTTTTTGCTATCAAATTGTGTGTGTTTCTTGTTTATTTTGGATATTAATACCCTATGGAATATGTGGTTTATAAATATTTTCTTCCATTCCATAGGTTGCCTTTCATTTTGTTGATGGTTTCCTTTGTTGTGCAGCTTTGTTGTTTAATGTAGTTCCACTTGTTTATTTTTGCTTTTTTTTGGTGTCAAATTAAAAAAAAAATCATAGTCAAGACCTATGCTGAGGAGCTTATGCCCTATGTTTTCTTTTAGGAATTTTTATGGTTTCCATTATTACAGTCAAGTTTTTAATCCATTTTGAGTTTTTTGTGAATGATGTTTTCCCAGCACCATTTGTTGAAAAGACTATCCTTTCCCCATTGTATATTCTTGGATCCATTTTCAAAAATTAGTTGCCCATATACATACCAAGTGTGCCAAAAGAAATGTATACAAGTGGACACTTTGGTCAACATTGCTCGAGCGGTAGTTAGCAGTAATCAGAAGTGTCTGGATGCTGATGGCAACCACTTTGAGCACCTCTTGTAATTGCAGAAGTCAAATGTGACTTGTATTCACCTTTTGTTATTGGTATATGTTGAGTATTACAATTCTAATAGATTTTTCCTTTCTTAAAATATGTATACATTGTTTTGGCACCCTCTGTATATATGGGTTTATTTCTGGGTTCTATACTCTGTTCCACTGATCTATGTGTCTGCTTTTATGCAATATCATACTGTTTTGAATACTATAGCTTTGTAACATAGTTTGAAATCAGACAGTGTGATGTTTCCAGCTTTGTTCTTTCTAATATTGCTCTGGCTATTCAGGATTTTTTGTGGTTCCATACAAATTTTAGGATTATTCTATTTCTGTGAAAATGTCACTGGAATTTTTATAGGGACTGTACTGAATCTGTAGATTGCTTTGGGTAGTATGACATTTTAACAATATCAATTCTTTCAATCCATGAACATGGAATAGCTTTCTTTTTATTTGTGTCTTCTTCAACTTCTTTCATCAGTGTTTTATACTTTTCAGTGTAGAGCTCTTTCACCTCCTTGATTAAATTTACTCCTCTAAGTATTTTATTAATTTTGATGCTATTATAAATGGGATTGTTTTCTAATTTCTTTTTTCTTATAGTTCATTATTAGCGTTATAGAAACACAACTGATTTTCCTATATTGGTTTTGTATACTAAAACTTTACTGAATTTGTTAGTTTTATTTAGAACTAATAGGTTTTGTTTATTTATTTATTTTTCGTGGAAACTTTAGGATTTTCTTTATATAATTTCATCTGCAACATACAGATAATTTTACTTCTTCCTTTCTGATTTGGATGCTTTTTATTTCTTACTCTTTCCTAATTGCTCTGGCCAGGACTTCCAGTACTATGTTGTATAAAAGTGGGTGGTATCTCTGTCTTGTTCCCAATCTTAGAGGAAAAGCTTTCAGCCTTTCATCATTGAGTATGATGTTAGCTGTGGGCTTGTCACATATGGCATTTATTATTATGTTGAGGTACATTCCTTTATGTCCACTTTGTTAAGAATTGGTTGGTTTGTTTGTTTATCATGCAAGGATGCTGACTTTTGTCAAATGACTTTTCTGTATCTACTGTGATAATCACATGATTTTCATCCTTAATTTTGTTAATGTGGTTTATTCCATTGATTGATTTGCAGCTGCTGAACCACCCTTGCACCCCTGGAATAAATCCCAGTTGATCACGGTGGATAAACCTTTAATGTACGGTTGGATTTACTTGCTGAATTTTGTTGAGAATTTTTTCATCTATGTTCATTAGGGATATTGGCCTATAATTTTCTTTTCGCATAGTGTCTTTGTCCAGCTTTGGTATCAGAATAATGCTGGCCTTGTAAAATGAGCTTTGAAGTATTCCCTCCTATGCTTTTGGAAGTATTTGAGAAGGATTGGTATTAATAATTCTTTAAATGTTTGGTAGGATTCACCAGTGAAGCCACTGTCCTGGAATTTGTTTGTTGGGATGTTTTTGACCACTAATCGTATCGCCTACTAGTAATTACTCTGTTCAGATTTTCAATTTCATCATGATTCAGTCTTGGTACAGTGTATGTTTCTAGGAATTTATCCATGTCTTCTAGGTTGCCCAATTTGTTGGCATATAATTCTTCATACCAATACAACATATCAAAACTTATGGGATGCACCAAAAGCATTTCTAAGAGGGAAGTTCATAGCAATAAATGCCTATATTGAGAAAAACCACCTCAGATAGTTAACCTAACTTTATACCTCAAGGTACTAGAAAAATAAGAACCAAACCCAAAGTTAGTATAAGGAAGTAAGTAACAAAGATCACAGTGAAAATAAGTGAAATAGTGACTAAAAAGACAATAGAAAAGATCAATGAAACTAAGAGTTGCTCTTTTTTTCAAAAGATAAACATAATTGAAAAACCTTTAGCTAGACTTACTAAGAAAACAACAGAGGACTCAAATCAATAAAATTAGAAATGAAAGAGGAGACATTAGAAGTGATACCATACAAATACAAAGGATCATAAGAGACTACTATGAACAAATATTTGCTTTTAAAAATGTGTTTAAAATTTTCCATAATACAGCACCTTACACACCTTGTCTCTCTCTATGCTTTAATACTGACCTCATTCCCAGGAGAAATGGACATACATAGAAGAGCTGTATGTAAGGAAGTCCAAAAATTTATCTGTATCCTACATCTTCATCACCTCAAACCCTGCAACTGTTCAAAAAATGTGTATGTGGTCAACTAGGAATCCTGCTGCCCAGATATTTTGTAAACACAAGAGCCAGTCTCCTCCATGACTTACACTAAGCCTTCTCCTTTAAACAACTCAAACCTCCGGCACCTCTCCACTCCCCTTTTTTTAGACCATTTCACCTCCATTTCCCAGAGAAAAGAGGAAAATCACATTTCCAGTGTTACAAACAGGATGTGCTTCAGTCCCTCTTACTTCTGACTTGACACAACAGAGAGGACGCCCCTCCTTCCCATAGTCAGGCCCTCTACCTAGGCCTTGGATTCCATTCCCTCTTGCTTTCCCAACAATATGAAAATACACCTTCTCTAGCTTGAATGTACAACCTCATCTTTGTAACCAGGTCTTTTGCATTGGCCTTTAAATAAAGCCAAGACTCTTTCATTAAAACAACAACAACACATACAAAACCATCTGGCACCACCTCTCCCTCCCACTATAGTCTAGAGGCCTGTCTAGATACTCCCTGCCTCAAACAAACTTTTCTCCAGAGCTGCCATTTCCTCTCTCCCAGTCCCTCTCCAGATGGTCTTCAGTCCCATCAGCTCCTCCGAGACTGCTTCTGCTAAAACCATCCACAGACGCTGTTTAGCCCTCATTTTAGTTCCTTCTTCATACTCCCTTTTATCTTAGCTTCCACCAACCAGAAGTCCTAGGATTGTTCCTTTTGCCTTTATGGACACCCTCGGCCATTAAATCTTAGAGCAGCTCCTCAAGGCAAACATCAGGTCTCACTTTATACTCTCTCCCTAGGAGATCTCATCCATGTCTACAGCTTTACTGATCACATTTAAGAAACACAGGAACAAAGGTGACAATAGGCTGTGTGAAAAAAGTTACGTGAGTAAACAGACTGTATGAAGGGGAGAAAAAAAAAAACAACCTAAGTAGAAAATCTTTTGGAATCAGAACACAGACCTGTCTTGCATAGTAATAGCTACTGGTATATTCTCCAATCTTGCCAGTTCTTATTAGAATGAGTTATAGTTAAGGAATAGAATGATCTTTTTCCTACTGGAAATATATTTTCAGTATACGGATGGCAATTCATCAGGTCTTAGTATGTTAATTTGAATCCAATCTAAATGGCCAAAAGAACACTAAAAGCATGTAATTTTAATTAACAGTTTAATTGCAACAATGTCTTAAGCACTTTTTAAACATATTTTAATTATTTCTTATCATTTTATGTGTGTGAAAATTAAAAATCAAAGTAGATTTTGATGGAATACCACTCAACAATAAAGGAATAAGCATACATGCAACAACTTGGATGAATCTCAAAGAAATTATGATGATTGAAAAAGTCAATTACAAAAGTTTATATACTCTTAGATTCCATTTATGTAACACCATTGAAATGACAAAATTATAGAAAAAGAGAACAAATTTGTGGTTGCCAGGGGTTAGGGATTGGATGAGAGGGTAGGTAAGTGTGGTTATGAAAGGGCAACATGAGGAATTCTTGTGATGGGACTGCTTCGTATCTTGACTATAGGAGATACAAGGAGCTACACATGTTATAAAAAGTACATAGACTCTATTGCCTCTATTCCCTATACTAGAATTTTAATAAATATATACGTTGTCAGAGAGGCAATAGATTGTGGGAGGGGGCTATCACTTCGTGAGGGGTGAAATGTGTAACTGTTACATTGTTTTGTACACCTGAAACTAATATAAATAAATAAATAAATAAATAAATAAATAAATAAATAAATGTACATAGAAACTAAATATATATGAGTACCAGGGGTTGTATACACATTTTAAGAGATGTTATCTTAAAACATGTATACAGTTTTTGGGCACCCTCTGTATATATACAAATGAGTTTCAGTAAAATGAGGAAAATCTGATTAAGATCCAGATTATATCAATATTAATATCTTAGATGTTACTATTTGGGGGGAAACCATGTAAAGAGTACATGAGATGCATATTACATCTTATAATGTGAATTTAAAATTATCCCAAATTAAAAGTTTAATAAAAAATAGCTTGAAGGTGCGTATTATAACACATTCTCAAAGATAATTGGATTATCCATCCCTGGCTGCAAAATTCCAGTTTTTTAAAGTAGTCTTCCTCCAGTTTATCCACATTCCTCTTCTGTTGGGGTCAGCTCATGAAGAAAGGCAGATTTAGGTAGGTAGACAAATGTCTTGAGGTTATAAAGAACACAATATAAACATATCAATATTTTAAGAAGTAGATTTTGAAATGCACTTGAAAGTTTGAGATCATAATGACATAAAAAAGTATTTATGACCTAAGAATAAATGCCTTCTTTGGTACTTTGAAGTATTAAAAAAAATCGCATAGAATTAAATTACAAAGCTAACACACTTGTTTATGCAGCTGGTCTTTTTTAAAATCGAGAAACTTTAAACCTACAATTCTAATAGGCTTACTAGTGACACCCCCATCCTTTGAAAAATAAATGAAATATCATAAATCATTTGACAGTTCTTAAGCTTAGATTTTTATCATCACTCAGATACTTTAAAAACAAAAAGCAATATGAAAGGATAGGGTCTTGTTTTGTGCCCTATAAAGTTTAAGATAGAAAATAAATCATACTATTAAATGTCATTTAGAACCCTACTTCAATACTTAGGATTGAATTGGCATAATATTCTTGGTCATTCCTATGAGAATTGATGCAACTAGAGTAGCTTTTCTTACAAAATATTTCAGAACTCTGGCACTTCCTGTGATAAATGAAGCAATAAGACTTTGGAATTGCAATTGGGTATATTTAAGTACTTTATATAGGCAACCAGACTGTCATTTTTCTGGATATCTAGTGCTATGAATTTATTACCCAGTATCCAAAGGAATGTTTGAATACTTACTAAGAGTAAAGGGTTGGGGTAAGATCTTTTAATTTTAAGCTACAAATTTAGGATCACATTATAGCTACAGAGTTCAACCTATATTTTCTGGTGACTTGACTTAATGGAAAATACTCACAGATTTTGCAAGAAATGTTGAAGTGAAAAATCTATAAATACTTTGAAAATGTTTAAGATTCAACGGAAGAACAATCTGAGAGTTAGCCACAGCAACCTTAAATTTTTTTCAGTTAGGTTTTAAGAAAACAAACTATGGGAGACATTCTCCATGACATGATTGAAAGGTAATTTGATGACTGGTCAATGACCAGTTCCAATGACATTCCAATTCATAAAAGTGTGCCTTCAGAAGTCCCATGGACTAGCAGTAGTGTAGTGAGGTCAAAGCTGGGCCTATATCAGACTGTAATTATTTTAGATTTCAGTAGTTTCTCTAATTCATTTTTTAGACACAGCTATCAAAATAGTAGCCTCCAAATAAGGGCTTAACCAATGTCACATCCCTATCAGGCTAGACATGTGAATTAATGATGAAATAATGATATCAGAAAGACAACTTCTTACATTTTGCATAACATATTGTTGCTAACGAAGAAATCTTAAAGATTATTTAATTTTGAAATGTACACTTTGTTTCTCATGAAATTATTAAATATTGAATATATACCAAGTGATATTTTCACATATGTGTAAGTTAAAAAATAATAAAATAAACATCTGTCTTCCCACTACACAGTTCAGGGAACAGACCATTACTAGTAACTTCAGAGTTGCCTTTATGGCCTTTCCCATGCCATTTCCAATCTTCCTTTCCTTGTCTTCTCCCCAGCTACCCTGAATTTTTTCTTTGCTTTCCTTTATAGTGTTACCATGTGAATCCCTAGTCAATATACAAGATAGACAATTAAGTTTGGAAACTTGTTGCAATGATGTCGCTAACCTTTTTTGATATCAGAGGGATTATTCATTATGAATTTGTACCAACTGGACAAACAGTTAACCAAGTTTACTATTTGGAAGTGCTGAAAAGGCTGCGTGAAAAAGTTAGATGACCTGAACTTTTCACCAACAATTCATGGCTCTTGCTTCACGACCATGCACAGCTCACACAGCACTGTCTGTGAAGAAGTTTTTAGCCAGTAAACAAATAACTGTATTGGAACACCCTCCCTACTCACTTGATCTGGCCCCCAATGACTTCTTTCTTTACCCAAAGAGAAAGGAAATATTGAAAGGAAGACATTTTGATGACATTCAGGACATCAAGGGTAATATGACAAGAGCTCTGATGGCCATTCCAGAAAAAGAGCTCCAAAATTGCTTTGTAGGGTGGACTAGGTGTTGGCATCAGTGCATAGCTTCCCAAGGGGGGTACTTCGAAGGTGACTGTGGTAATATTCAGCAATAAGGTATATAGGACTTTTTCTAGGATGAGTGCGTGAACTTAATTGTCCGATCTCATAGTACTTAATTGGGCAAGATTTTGGATGTTAGTATAGGTTAAAATCATATTGGAAGTGCTCGTATATGTTTATGAGATTCGTCCATGACGATATGTTTGAATATAACACAGCTTGTGCCTTCTCTTGTTGATGGACATCTGAATTCTTTCCTTGTGTTGGCCACTTCCTTGTCAACACTTTTGCCAATCTGGTGGGTATAAAATAGTATCTCTTTTTGATATTTTTAAAAGCTTTTCTTGTCATTCTTTTGAAGTAAAATGTACATAAAATGAAATGTTCAAATCTTAAGTGTACCATTCCATGGGTGTTTACAAATGTATATACCTTGTAATTCAAGCCATTACCATCACCCCAAAGAAAGCTTCTTCGTGATCCTTTCCAGTCATTCTCTGCCCCATCCCATAGAGGTAACCACTCTTTTGATTCCTTTCTCTCATTGATAAATTTTGCTTGTTCTAGAACATCACAAAAATGGAGTAACAAACACTGCATATTCTTTTGTATAAAACTTATTTTATTTAGTATAATGAGACTCATCCATGTTGTTGCAGGTATCAGTAGTTTGTTTCATTTTATTGCTTAGCATTCTGTTATATGAATACATCACAGTCTGTTTATCCAGTCTCTTATTGATGGACACCTGGACTGTTTCTAGCTTTTGGCTACTATAAATGAAGTTACATTACAAATGCTACGTATATACAGTGAACATATTTTTTTGTGGACTTATATTTTCATTTTTCTTGGGTAAATACCTAGGAGTAGAATTGCTGTGTCATCAAATGTTTAGCTTCATAAGAAATTTCCAGATCTTTTCCCTAAGAGATTGTACCATTTAACCCAATGTATGAGTTCCAGTTACTCAACATCCTCTCTAACATTTCCCTGATTAATGATGTTGAGCACGTGCTTACGGGCCATTAGAATATCTTCTAAAGTGTCTTTTCAAATCATTTGTTCCCTACCCCTACTTTTTCTGTTTCTGATTGTGTTTTGTTACGGAGTTGTGTAAATTCTTTATCTATGTAGCCCTTTGACAAATGTTTTGCAAATATTTTTTCCCAGTCTGTGGCTTGTCTTCTTGTTTTCTTAATGGTGTCTTTGATAGCATAAGTTAATTTGGTTTTGTTTGCTTTTTATGAAGTCTAATTTATAAGTTTTTCTCTTATGGCGATTGCTTTCTGCATCTAAATCTTTACCTATCCCCATGTCATGAAGCTATTCTTTGACTTATTTTTCTAAAAGTCTTGTGGTTCTAGCTTTTACATTTAGTAATATAACCCAACTCAAATTAATTTTTGTGCATGATGCAAAGCACAAATTGAGATTTTTTTTCCATGTAAATATCCAATTGTTCCAGCACCATTTATTAAAAAACTTTCCCCACTGGGCTGCTTTGGATCTTTGTTGGAAATCAAATAACCATAAACTGTGGGTCTATTCTGGCCTCTCTGTTCCATGCCATTGATCTATTTGTTGCTCCTTCTAGCAGCAGCACCACACTTAGTTGTTGTAGCACTATGGTCATGTTATGAAGTAAAATCCTCCAGCTATGATTCTAAGATTGTTTTGAATATTCTCAGTCTTTTACATTTCCAAATAACTTAGAATCAGTTTGTCAATTTTGCAAAAAAAAAAATAAAACACAAAAAAGTCTGTGGGATTATGATATGGATTACGTCAAATCTATAGATCAATTTGGGGAGAGCTGCAATCTAATTGAGTCTTCCAATCCATGAACATGTCATCTCTCTTCATTTATTCAAGTCTTATTTAATTTTTTGGGCATGTTGTATTGTTTTTAATGTAGAGATTTTGCATGTCTTTTGTTAAATTTGTTTTTAAATGTACTTTTATTAAAAATGGGTTATAGGCTTATTACTGATCTCAATTCAAAAATACTGGTTATTAGGGCTGCTCCATCCTATACTCATGCTTTGGAAATATTAAATACATCAAAATTCTGAGCAATTCTGTTTAATAGTACATAGTACATTCTGTATAGTAAGCAACACAAGAATTTCTAAAAACGGGACAAGGGCTCTCTAACTTGGCAGTAAAATAAAGGAATGGATTTAGTCCAAGAGCATACACGCTGGAAATGGGATCAGGAAATTTCTATAAACCACTCTCAATTTAAGTGTATTCCGTGATGGGGCAAGAATCGGTTAGCTCCTTTAAGCATAGGACTCTTGTTACCCAACTGTTCCAAAGCCAACTCCTTTTATACTTCTGGCCCACATAATCATGACCAAAGGTCTAAAGAAGAGTAGAGTAAGAAGTATTTCACTTTGACTTTTGAGCAAATATAAGTACAAGCTCTTTTTCCTCCGCTAAAGACAGGCCTGTATCCAAAGGCTCTTAGGTTTCCTACTTGGCCTTCTTTCTACTGTAGCTTGTTGTTTCACTTATTCCACTTCACTGTTGTTCCTTTTCTCATTCTCTGCTTCTTCTTGGCATCGCTAATTCCATTCTTCATGTCTTCACTATCTGATTCTTCAGACTTCTGCACTTATCAGGATCCAAAAGGGAATGGAACAAATTTCCCCATCATTACCACTCTAACCCTAAAAGGCACCCCTCCATCTTTGGTCTTTGCTGTCTCTTGCTGGCATCTCCTCTGGCTTACCTTTTTTGAAGTCATTTCTCCATATGCCTTAACTTTCTTCCTATCCTCTTCCTATTCAAATCTGTCTTCTTCCTGAAGCTTTTCTTGTGCTTTAGTAAGGCTGACACTAACTATGATCCTCTCTTCCTTAGTAGATTTCTACATTTTACAACAGATTTCTACATTTGTGGTCATTAGTGAACCAACTTCCCTTCATCAGCAAATGTTATTTTCTTATTCACTTAAAATGTTTCATTACTTTTTTGTTGCTGTTTCTGTGACTTCCATGATTTTCTGTGCTCATCACTATTAAGAGCAGACTGAGTTTGAGGCCCTTTGTACTATATTCTTTTCCATTTCCCCTCTCATCTGCCTCTATTCTTCCTACTCTTCATTATTAATGCCATTAGCCTGTATGTCCTCTTCCTCTCCTGCTCCTGGTCTCTTTCCTCCTTTCTGAAGAATGGACTTTTTTTTTTTTTT
>NW_017731706.1:211541-308284 GCF_001890085.2 Hipposideros armiger
AAAGGACAGCAACTTGTCTGTTCCCCTTCCCCCAACTCCCCAATAAAAATCTTTAAAAAAATAACAATGCTTTCATCAGCTGTTTCTACATTTTCTGTATCATAGCAAGGCCAACAGACTTAGCATATTTGGGTAAAGGTAACTTGTTCAAATCAAATACGCCTTCACCCTTCATCAGGTATACCAACGTATGTAGGAAACAAAACACCTCTGAGCTCTATCTTTTAATTGTTGATCTTGGGCTAAAAATGACTCCAGTTGTTTTTTCATTTTTTTCTAAATGTCCATAAGTTTTTCTGGATTGATTTTTATTTCCTTTATAGGCACTTGCTTCTCACAAACTTGCTGCACTATCCTTTTTTCTTCTGAGGGAAGCAAAATTAATAAAGCTTCATCATCTACTTGGCAGGCCTATCTGCTCTGTGAATATGAGTTGGCATTCTCTGGGCAATCAAACACAAGAACCCAATTCATGGCCTGAATATCCGATACTCTGGCTGCAGGATCAGTAGCAAAGAGCGCTGTTAGTGCTCTTGCACACCAACTTATAACAGGCTTCCATTTTTCTCATCTGCTGCTGTCAACCACAAAGTCAAGAATGAAAATATGAGAGTACAGGCGGTAGAAAACTCAGTTTAGATTCTGAACCTCTTTATAACTGAAAGAAAATATATAATACTCTTCTTTGGATGGCTTCTCAAAAAGGATGTAGGATACTTATTTTTTACTATAGCTCACAAACTATGTAGTTTTATTCCAAAGTGATAGGGTTGCTATAGTTTACTTTTATCAGCAGCCCAAACATATTCAGAGTTTTTCAAACTCAAACATACAAGGTCTTTTACAGATTTGATTTCTTGTGCCTGGAAAAAAGCAAAGTAATAGCTTTTGGGGAAGATTTTTGATAATGGCATTCATAGTACCAGAAGAGTCTATGCCCAAGAGTCTACTTCATTATGAACAAATCGTTGGAGATTGGTATAAACACTTATTGCTTCATCCTTGTGTTTAAATAGTCAAATTTGTATGCAAACAAGTATATTTATGTGGCTGATCTTCTCAGATGATCTTGTCTCAGATCCTTTCCATCAATGATGAGATGGCTGACAAGTCCATGATTTTTTACTACTTCTTAGAAAACCCAAAGGCCTGAGAAATAGATCAGTTAGTTCTCTCATAGGTAGTATATTATCAGAACCCACAGCCCATCTGTCACAGTCTATTACAGATGATAAAAAGCTTCCAGTACTGAGACAAGGAAAGTCAAAACCTTGCCAGATCCCATTTTGGCAGTTCCAAGTACATCTTTACCTTGCAAAGCCAGGTTTAAAAAACAAACAAACAAAAAAAAAACCCAAGTCTGTCCTTTAGTATTATCTCAATAAAGGCTCAAAAAAATAATCTTAGAAAAAAATTTAAGTTTAAAACTATTTGCCCCTTGACTTAAACTTGAAGGACTGTTTGGATAGATAAAAAAATCCAAAAAGGTAAGTTACCTTTTTCTTGAAAATCTATTAAGTGTTCTCTATTTTCTTGCAGTGAGTGAAATCTGAGGCCAACATAATTCCTCCTTTACAAATAACTCAACTTATTTGTCTAGCTTTCCAAAAGAATCTTTATCTCTGAGATCCAGCAACTTCACCACCCCCAGAAACACAGTCTGTCCTTTCAATATTCAGATTTATTTCAGAAAAGCTTAACCTGTAAATATTAGCTCATTAGTTTGGGTGTCTTGTTGTGTGTATAATTATACGTATAATGGATCTGCTCTGCCTATCTTCTATGTCAGTGGTCCACAAATTGAGGGACATTTGGGGCTACATGGAGACTTTCCAAGAAATATGTGTGCATATACAGTTTTAAGGCAATCAAATTCCAGGTCCTCAACTTCCATCCTACTACTACTGATATTTCTAGAAACGTACCTGCAGCTACATTATCATGCCAGCCTCTTTTTCATTCCTCCCCACCCACCTTCACAATCACCCTTTTCCCACTTAACAAAGAAATGTGTACCCCTCACTAATCCCATCTAGTGCATTTCCCTGGAATATAAAAACCCTCCAGGATGCCAAAAACCCTCCAGGATGCCAAACCTGTAAATTCTCCTTTAATCAAAGCATACAGGATGGATTTGTTCTTTCCCCAACATATATATACACACACACATACACACACACATAATGTATGTGTTATATACATATATTGTAATATATGTATATAATTGCATATGTATATGTATATTACATACATTATATGTAATATAATGTATGTGTTATATACATATAACACATACATTTGATTAAGAAATGGGCCCATGTTAGTATATTGTAAGTTCAGATGTATACGAGTACTAGAATAAAGTAGTAGTGAAGGCACTTGTACTTAAGGACTGTACCTCTTCCATACCCTTATTATTAGGAAAAAAAATCATCTCACCTCTGGGAGGCTTTAGTGAGCACAAAGAAATATTGAAGGCAGCAGTATCTTATTGTATCCAGGCGACACACGGTAAGGCTCTGTGCCTTATCTATTTATCTACATTAGAATTAGAATTCAGCCGTGTGATGGTTGTCATGGAGACATACATTAACATATTTATTTGAGTTGAAAAATCAAATTGGACTTTTATTGACAGGAAGAAGTCTGATTAGGAACATAGGTTTGAAATTGAAGACTGGCTTTGTCAATTACATTAAACGGCAACCATTTTCCCTAAATTAAGTTATCTACAAGGTTTTGATAAAACTATATTTCAGATACATATTAAGAGAAAAATTTCTCTAAAAACTCATATACGAGCAAATATCTATTAAAATTAATACTTTTTCAAAACATCCTGTTCTACATATATTAGGTTAAACAAGATATCTCTAAGGAAAAGAGTAATAAGTACAACAGTCATTTGATAATTCTTAGTTAAACCTTTTAGATAAACTTCCCCAAACAAAGAAAGTGATAATAAATTTGTTTGCAAGTCAGGTGGTTCCAAGTCTTTACTTTCTACAAATGATTGAGTAATTGAGTTGTCAGTAGATCATTAAATTAATTTACAGATCACTTTATGATTTCTGGCACATAACTCAGCAGAATGAAAAAAGTTAATAAATTATGTTTTGGCACACTGTAAACAATAATATTTTAAACTTAAAGGTGTTTCATCACTCCATTAAATATATATATTTGACTTGCTATTTCTAATATTTCTATTTCTAATTTCTAATTTCTATGGCCTCACTATTTTTCTGTACCATCTGCTTTCTTTTGTACTCCTTCTAATTTTGTTTCCATTTCTTTGGTAGTTTTGTTTTTGTCTTCAGTTTTTTTACTGATTTCTGCTTTTAATTTTATGATTGAATTTAATTATAATGATTAATTTACAACTTATAATTTACCCATTTCCCATTTTGTGTATGATGTGAGATAGAAATCCATTATTATTCTCTTTTATATGAGCAATCTCTTGCCCCAGTACCATGTATTTAAAAATCTGTCCGTTCTTTCCCCACTAATCTACAATTTTGTTATAAATCAAGGTTCCATATATAGATGGATCTGTTTCTGAATTCTCTATTCTTTCCATTGGCCGATATGTATATCCTTATACCATACACTGGCTAAATTAGTGTAGCTTTATATTGTCACAAAATAAGGCAGGAAAAACATTTTGTTCTTCAGGGGTGTCTTTGTAATTTTTGGACCACTTCTCTTCCACATACATTCAGAATTGTAATATGAAATATCACAAAAATAACAACAACAATAATGATGATGATGATGATGATGATGATAATAATAACAATGTTAAGACCCCCCAAATCTGTTAGGAATTGATTCTACATTCATTGAGAGAATTAACATCTTTGCAACATTAAGTCCATTAATATTATGGTTCTCTTCATTTAACTGGATCATAGTTAATGTCCTTCTATAAAAGTTTCTAACTTTCCCGATAAAGGTTATAGACATTATTTGTTAGAGTTATTGAAATGTTATTTGTATTGTGTTGTATTTCAAATTGTATATTTTGAAAATTATATTTTCTACAGTAACTTCACTGTGGAGAAACCTGGCAGACACCATAACCAAGTGATCAAGGTTAACATCACCAGTAACACAGTGTATGCAATATAATCAGGAGAAAACATCAGACAAACCCCAACTGAGGTCCATTCTACAAAAGACCTGAACGCTACTCTTCAAAAATGTCAGGTCCCTGAAAGAAAAGACCAAGAAATTGCTACAAATTAGAGTAAAGAGATATAGCTACCTGGATTTGACCTTGAAAAAAGGCCATCAGTAGAAAAACTGGGAAAATCCAAACAAAGGCATACTTTAGTTAATTAACATTATAACAATGTTAATTTATTACTTTTGAAAAAATATATAGCATGGCTATGTAGAATATTAATTATTTCAAAACAAAATGCTTTTAAAATTACATTCTCTGTTTTGTTGTTGGTGGTGTTACTGGTCTACAAAAATGCAATTGGCTTTCCTTGTTGATTTTGTATCCAAAAACCTTGCTAAACTCTCTAGTTAGTTCTAAGATTTTAGCTTGGAGTTCCGAAAATTTTCTACATAGACCATTATATAAGTTGCCAATAATGACAGTTTTTTTTTCTTCCTTTCTATTCTTACACCTTTTCTTTTAGGGTTTTTTCCCCTCATCTTACTCTGCTGGCTAGAATATCTGGTAAATTATTGAGTAAAAATAGTGATATCAGGGATCCTTATCTTTTAAGTTAAATTGTATCTCTTGATGCTCACAAAAAATTTAATTTAATCAGAATAAGGAAAATAGTTGCTTTCGCTTTGAGCATTTCTACCACAGAGATAACAATACCATTTTTTTGTTTCAAGTATTAAAATGTTTAGTCAAAAAGCATAAAATAATATATAACCCAAAGAAAAGGAAGTCACACGAAGATACACAAGAAACATAGTATTAAGTTATTAAAACAAAATAAAAGCTGTGACACTAACCTTGTTAACATGTAGACTATTAACATTGTCCACACTTTGCTTTTCAACCCTGTATCATGGTGTCGAGCTGTCACTGAGAAGTGGCTGCCCAGCCAGAGTCTACATCTCCAAACCCTTCCCCCTTGCACCAAACAGAGCCTGGTGAATAGCCCTCCACAAAACAACGGTGAGTGAAAGTGACAAGCTGAGGCTCTTCAGAAGCAGGTGAAGTGTGTTCACACCTCTTTCCCCACTTGCATGAGGACTCCAAGGCCCAGGTTATAGGTCACCTACTGATCAGGAATGCCTTCAATGCAGTGTTTCATAAGCCATACACTTGAATTAGGTTTAAGCTATTAATTTTTTTGGAGTCTATTTGTTACAGCAGTTAGTTAGCTTTCTCTAACTAATGTAAAAAATAGCATCTTTCAGTAGGGTGCAGACCAAACAAAAAATCTAAACTATCTGACACCTGCTTGGCAGCCAGGCAGCAGGAAATGAATAAACTAAGTAAAGGATGGAAAGATAGTTAAGTCATGCAGTCACGAAACACTTAATAAAAACACGACTTGCCAAAAGGAATCCATGGTGACGGAAGCTGAAAAGTGGTTGCCTCCAGGAGAGCAAAGTGGGGAATTAATTGGAAAGGGGCATCCATCTGGGGTAATGGAAATGTTCTACATCTTATTTGGGGTGGTGGTTTTTTACATGGGTGTATACAATTGTCAAAACTCATTGACCTGAATGCTTCAGAGCTGCGTGTTTATGTAAATTATACCCCCCAAAATTTTAATGCCTTAGATAGATTCAAAGGCAGAATAAGTGTCTACCAAGTCCATAGCTATAGGGAAAAGAGATAGAAAACAGAATATTGGAATAGCACTATTACTTGCTGCATTTATCGAGAATCTATAAGAAAAAAAATGCGCACAGGCAAGAACTGATAGGTTTGAGGGCAGAAATAAAAGAAAATAGAGAATGCAGAAATTTGGGGCTCCTGGGTTTAGAAATGCTGACTGCATCTGGATTTCACATAGTAAAAAAGAAGACTGAAACAAAAACTCATAGACATAGATAACAGTTTAGTGGTTACCAGAGGGGAAGTGGGGAGGAGGATAGTAGATGAGGAAAAAGGGGATCAAATACATGGTGATGGAAGGAGAACTGACTGGGTGGTGAACACACAATGTGATATATAGATGATGAATTACAGAATTGTACACTTGAAACCTATGTAACTTTATTAACCATTGTCACTCCAATAAAGTTTAATTTTTAAAAAAAAGAAAAGAAAAAGGTTTTGAGCAAAATGGCTCATTATATGCATATATTTTCTCAGGTAAACAGAAGGAAGTAAGACTTGCTGCAGATCAAGTTAGGTATGTTAACATCCCATGGAACCTGTTTTGAAATGAGAGAGAGGAATGGGTAAAGGAGCAAAGCAATCAATTAGGCTTGGGATTTTTTGGTGTGCTTTTTGGCTAGAATGATCATACAATTTATTATCTAAATTGGGATAGTTTAGAGAGTGAAAGAGGGCATTATTACTTAACATGCACAAGAGATATAAACTATGACTGTCCCTGCCAGACTGGGACATGTACTCAGTCACTTTATTACTAGCACATGGGATTAACTACAAGGAGACAAATCAGAAGCCAACTAAGTTTCTAAGGGAATAACACTGCCAAAATCCCCCCAAAAGGGTTTCTAATAAGCCTTTAACTGTTTGACCCTTAAAACAAGGCTCAAGCTGCCAAAATTGCATGAGCAGGAAGTCGGAAACAAAGGTTCAATAGCCTCCAAGGAGGTCCTATTCCCCAATGTCCACATAAATGTGACCTTGAAAGAAAATGGGCAAGGAAGAACCTTCTGGAAGTCAGAATCATATCCTAGAGAATAATGAATGAAGTTCCCTTTAGAGAGCAGGACCAGAGCCTAATCAATGGATATCTTCAACCTTAGGCAAGGATTCTTTAAAATGCTTCTTGCCATCCCATGTTTCTTGTCACTGTCAATCTTCCTAATTCTAAATGTTCCCTCAGCTTTAGCAATTTAAACACAAACTTGTAATTTGTTAATTGGGCCTAATGCAATACATTATGAGCATTGCATGTACTGCGACGGTGGTGAGAATAAACCTGAAGAGTCATTTGCAAAGATCACTGAACTGATTGCAAGGAGGCCATGATTCTCATCCAACCTTTCTGATTAACCGTGTGACCCTGGATAAATCATGATTTTTCAGGACTTCAGTTCCTTCATTTGCAAAATGAATAAAGGATGCCTTCCACTTCTATAATTCTAATATAAGATTCTTGACCTTGCTGAGCCAAAAGAACTACAGAAATCCTCTACAAAATGTCATTACTTGGAGAATCCATAATAGACTAGTTGGTCTGGTTTTTATAGCAAAAGTAAATTAGCACAGTTCTAAAAAGTTATATTGGCAAGAAAACTCTTGGCACTCTTTCATGTCTTGATTTTTCTATATTATTTTTGTCTCATAATACATTAAGGAATAAAATATAACTTTAAGTGGGAAAAGACACTTGCCTTCCATTTCATTAGGCTTTAGAAACTAATCCAAAAGGGGGTGGGGTGAGGAACTCTATTGCACCTAAAAATATCAGTTCTTCTGTAATATTACAGACTAAAATTTAGAATGTTTTAAAAACCAAAATGCAATTTGGAGAAGACTTTTAATCTAAAAATACCATAATAACATATTTTATCAGTTATATAGTAAATAATAATATTCACTGAACCCTAAAAATATTATTGTTTTCAAATAATTGAAATTAGAAAAATATGTCTGCTCAATTTCAACTTTTGGTGCCCCCTCTAATTTTTAGAAGAAAATTGCATTCAGGACTCTGTAGTCTTCACTGATAAAAGATAAAACAAAAATTAATATTCTATATTGATACTCTGTTACTCATAATTATTTAGCTTTATACATGTATAAAATAGTAGCCAACATTTTAAGAGAATAGGATCCGAACTTTTTCACTTCAAATCACTAAATGTCAGGGCATATATAAAACAAGAAATATCAATACCACTGTACCTTGAAAAAAGATCTCTCTAATTATCTGTTAAGGGAAAGAGTGAATAACAAAATGAGGAACCAGATAAGCATCATGAAAATACCCCAAATCTCTGAAACACAAATTTGCAGGTGTACTTAAGGTTATACAAAAGTGTAAATAAGTTTAAATAACGGAAAATTTATAAATGGAATATCTTAATGGTGCTAAAGGAATTTCTATTTAGAGATATTTGACGTTCTATTTAGAGATATTTAACTCTCAGGTAAAGGAGGAAATGTTTTTTATGACAAAAATTATGCCTTAAGAGAACAGTTCAGTTCACAAATTTAGATGTTTCCATGTCAGTAATGATATTCTTTTTTTCTTCTCTGGAAATTTTAACGTTTATCTCTTCCTTCTGTTCTAGGAAAACGTCGTATTTGTTTGATAACTCTCTTCAGTTTTCTTTGTATTCGGGAGTTACTGGAACTTCTGGATTGTGTCTCTAATTATTTTTTCCTCAAATTTATTTTTCAACCCCTTTAATGAATTTATTTCTGCCTTCATATTTCTAATTTTTGCACATTATTTCTTGTTCTTTAACTTTCCTTTCCTTTAATTCTCTTTTTTTAAAAACAGACTGTTTTCTATGCAAAAATTTCTCACATTTTCAAAGTTAATAATCTTAGTTTGTTTCTTAAGGTTCCTATCACTGTCTCTAGTTTTTGATTCGTCAGATTTCCTTGTTTCTGTTTACTTTATCTCTGCTTTCATATTGGAAGCATTCCAAAATATCTGCTGATCCTTGGCTGACTATCCCTATTTAAGTGTAAATTATTAGTACAGCCAGTTGGCAGCTGTCTGTGGGGTTAAGCTTATCGAAGGTGAGATTCACTGAAGGACAACTGGAGAACAAATGGGCTTTCTCTGTGGGGGAACCTTCTAGGGTTTTTCTCTGAGAGCATTCCGTTTCTCTCTGGGACTTAGAAGTTGGGCTCCTGGTGCTCTCTGGCAGGGCAGACTTTGCTTAACCCAACCTCCACATGTCCCTGGGCCTAGATTCTCTGTTGTTTCAACTTCTCCAGAGAATAAACCTCCCATCTTCTGGGGCGTGCAGAAGGCAGTTATCTGGCTGGGATGGGATAAGGACCTGAGTGGTCCTTTGACAGACCAGTTGATTTCAGCTGACCATCTGTTTCTAGCCCCATGCCTTACTTCCTCCTTTAGCCTAACCTCATACCTCTAATCATAGAATGGCCTAAGGCTCTGCAAGACAAAATGGCTTCCTGTCATTATTTTCTCCTCTGTAGGTGCTTAGGTTTTCACCTTCTTCTATTCTACTAAGTCACAGTAGCATACACTTCCTGTGTTCATATTTATGGGTGCGAGTTACTGATGTCATCTACTTTTTATCAAAGAGTTGGAATTTCTGGTTCTTATTTGTTTTGGATGGGTTTTTTAATAGAAGAAGGTAAAAGATTTTTATTTGCCATCTTAAAATCAGAAGCGAGAGTCTGTAACTCATTTCACATGCCACTTGTAATGGTTTGAATGCACTATAGGTTTGGTCCTCTGAGCATACAGTCCAATCTCCTTTGTTCCCTTTCCTTTGGAGAAAACTTCCCTCATGCCATGAGAGCTGGGGCTTGCAGTCACTGGGCCACGCCCGTCTACTGTAGCATTGGAAAAACATGTGCCAGGCTCGCCCACCAAAGTACCCCATTCCCTGGGCCCCAATGATGATTCATCACACGTGGGGTCATTTTCTCTGGGGCAGAGAGCTGGCTATTGGGCCCAACAAATTCTCTTTCTGTTAGGGCTGCTCAACTAGAAAGATAGTCTCAAGCCGCTGGTGGTCATCTTACTGATCACATGCCTGTTTGAAGAAGGACAAATAAAGAAGCCAGCAGAGCTGAAAAAGTCCAGATGAGATCATCTGAGTTCCTGGCTGCACCCATGCCTGAAGCCAGATGCACCTCTGGAAACCATAGTTATATAAACAATTAAGTTCCTTTTATTTACATAAGCTGGCTTGAACTGGCTTTCTTTCACTTGCAACCGAAGGAGTCCTGATGAATTCATTTAATCAAAAATGTTCCAAATTACTAATACTCAAACTACAAAACACCATTTCTTTGCCAAAAATTAAATAGTCTAACTTCTCTTAAGATAAAATCATAAATCACAAATCATAAATAACATGCCCATATGCCCCTTTCACCACTTAGGTAAGATACTTTGATTTTGTTTGAATATTCTGTTTTCAGGGTAGCAGTATCTTTGAGAATGAGGCATATATATTCTGTAGTACTACAAACCCAGTAGCCACTAACCTACAGAATACTTTTCATCCAGGTATTTCAAAAAGTCTTGTCATTTCTTTAAACCTTCTCTACAAGAACACCCAGTTTTTATTAAAACTCAAGGTGTATGGTTATCTTACATAAAGGCTGTATGGAAAAATGAAGTAATACATCTCAAAACAATTGCTCCCTTAGGAGGAAAAGTATGATTTAAATTCAAAGAATTATTCAGCCTCAATCTCTGACCCAGAAACTGGAAACCAAGATAATTTCAACCCAAGGATTTATGGGAAGGAGGTGGACAATAATAACATGATTCCAAGGAAACAGGTGGGAATGCTTAGGGGTCATGTGTTCCTTGGATGCTCTCCCTGGACTGACTTCCCCATTATTATCTACAGGCCATTGTGCTTGCCAACTCAATAGTCAGTATCTAAGCTTCTGGGTTTGCAGTTTGGCCTGGGTCTTTATCAGTTTCAAGTGCATATAGAGGCTGGGCAGATAATCTAAAAGAATACGGAGGCGACATTCTTTTAATGCATTACAATTATTTTATTTGCATTAAAAAGTAAGTCTCATTAAAATTCCAGTCTCTCATTCTCTTTTTTTATTGGTGCAAGTTTTTGTTTTTTGTTTTTCCATGCATCATTTCTATCAACTGTTCCTGGTTTGTCCTTGGTTTGTTCCATAATGCTCTTAAATAGTAGTTTTTTTGGCACTGTTACTCCCTATGTATAGAAATTGTGTATGAATAATAGCTAATAATAATCATAACAATAGTTCAGTTTACTGAGCACTTACTATGTGCCACACACTGTTCTAAGTGCTTTACCTGGATTAATTTATTTTGTCCTCATTTCAATCCTATGAGGTAGGTACTATGATCCTCATTGTACAGATGAGAGCATGGAGGCACTGAGAGGGGTAAGCAGCTTATCCAAGATCACATAGCAAACAAGTTGTAAATATGAATCCAGGCATTCTGGCTCAAGGATCTCTGCTCTTAAACTATTACTCTGTACTCCACAAAGAAATATGCCACCTAACGGGTTCCCAAAATGTTGCCTTGAAGACCTAGACCCCAGCACCTATGAATGTAACCTTATTTGGAAATAGGGTCTTTTTATATGCAATTGGGTTAAGATGAGGTTATACTGGATTAGTATAATCCAGTATATTAGTGGGCCCTCCTGCAATATGACTGCCATCCTTAGGAGGAAAATTTGGACACAGAGGGAAAACAGCATGAGAATATGGAGATAGAGACTGGGGATATGCTGCCACAGACCAAGGAATTCCTGGGGTTACCAGAGCTGAAAGAGGCAGGAAGGACCATCCCCTAGGGGCCTCTGAGGGAGCACGGCCCCGCCTACACCTGGATTTCAGACTTCTCACCTCCAGAACAGTGAAAGAGCAAATTTTGTTGTTTAAACTACCCAGTTTACGGTACTTTGTTATGATAACCCTAGGAAACTAACACACTTTCTCTTACTTATTCTGAAATATGTCATCCTGTCAACCTGTTATTTCCAATTTTAACACAGATGGCAGTATAAGTAACATTTAACTTTCCTCTTAATTCTATTTAAAGAAAATCAACAGCCGGGGGGGGTGGGGTTGTGAGAACTGCAAAGCACAGCCTCCCATCTAATAGAGGCAGCTTCCATTCCACTTTACCTGACTACTGCCACATGGAAAGGTGGGACTGAAGTTGCCAGATCTTTACAGTTTTCAAAAGAACCCAGAAATCTGGATTTGTACATTAGTTAACAACAAATTAAATTAGTAACTAGTTAAAATAACACTAGTAAATAACTAATTCATGTGTAAGACAAACATTGTGTAAGCCAAGCATGACGCATCTATGACCAAATCTGGCCATAATCTCTGCTTTGGGTGTTTTCTTTGCTTTCCATGTCTACTTTCCTTCTCACTTCACTGGACCAGGCCTTAACTGGAGTCAGCATCCATCCAGCAGATCTCAGAAGCATGCCCAGCGCTGGTACTAGGGGTCTTGTGGAAGTCAGCACCTGAGGACTAGGGTACCCTCTCTGGGGTGTACTGAGCGTACCCGATACAGAAGCGCTCTCTACACCTAGGAATCCAGGCCTGAACAGGTGTCCTCTTCTGGTCCATATCTGAAGTCTAATATCATTCCTCTATTGTGTCAGCTGGTCTTCCTAAGGCATTTGTCTTTGTCTGTCCAATCTATAAGAGACTTAGAGCTTTAATGGGTAGAGGTTTGGGGTAAGCCTAGGACATGCCCTTGGTACTTCTCGGGCTCACAACCACTTCATTCATAGCACTGTCCTTATAACGAGGTCCCCGAATTTCTTATCTCTTCTATGTATACTTGAAAGAGGCATAAGTAGATTATAATAGCTCATGTTGTCTTTCATTATTCACTCTACTGTAACCTATGAAACTTGCCAGAAACCTGGAAACATTTTTGAACAGAAGTTTTGTGAAAGCAGTTTTACAAAATGTGACTTTATTAATCAGGCTTGTTAAAAAAAAACTCAAAAATATAAAGAATGTTAACATCAACTCTAGTCCATTATGTCTCTTGCTGTTTAGTAGGCTTAGAATCGCTGAGTTCTCATTGGCTATGAACATTTCTTCAGTATCTACCAGAGTTCAGACCTTTTTGATATGGTATAAAACCGAACGGTTGCTTCTGGTAAGTGAAAGGAGGTACTTGACATGTTGCCAGGACTCTGCTACCCTGAGATATGAAATTCAGTCAGGTATCCTGGCACACCGTGGTGTTTGGGACTTGCAAAATTGACAAACATTATTATGGAAAGTCTGTAAAGCAATGTTAAGAAATCAAATACCACAAAATCTGTCCAAGTAAGCTCATTTAATGTTTTAGGTTTATTTATTTCTATTTTGCTTGAATTAAAAATCTCCCAATCTTCCATTGGTCTTTATACCTGTAAAATCATAGTGAAAACCACTAGCTTATCATTCTCATAACAATTCCAAATGGTCAGTGAAGCAGGTTCTATCCCCATCTGACAGATGAGGAAACTGAAGCTGAGAGCGCTAAATAACTTGTTCGAGATTGTCAGTGACAGAAGGAAAGCTTGCACTCACAAAGCCCCTGATTCTGAGTTCAGTGATCTTTCCCAACAATAAAAGTCATGCAGACTGTAGACCAGGCTGTTTCGAACAGTTGGACAAACAGGCCTCGGATCAAAACCAAGTCCTATTACTGACTTGACTTTTGAAATCAGATCCATTTTTTAAGTCTCTCTGCATCCCAAGTTGGTCATTTGTAAAATGGAGTTAAAATTATAAAATACACATGGCACAGAATGGGCACGCAACAAATATTAGTTTCCTTCT
Organism: Hipposideros armiger; assembly: GCF_001890085.2. Taxonomy (NCBI): domain Eukaryota; kingdom Metazoa; phylum Chordata; class Mammalia; order Chiroptera; family Hipposideridae; genus Hipposideros; species Hipposideros armiger. The sequence goes on from NW_017731706.1 coordinate 225,193, forward strand.
CCACCCTTTCTCCTACAGGATCCCTGAAATCTAAGCAGACCACTCATTCTCTGGTGAAGCATATGGATGATCAGTGAACACCTAAGTAGGTATAGAAAACCAACTCACGGGTTGTGGCTATAATAATAACACAACAATAAATTCATTGTTACAGGCTACAGAGACCATAGCAGAAACTGTGGTCATGCATATGTACTATTATAGAATAGCCGAGAGAGTGGTTCTTTGACACTGAGTCTTTTTTAAAGGGGTCAAGTCACTCAAAATGTCACATCTTGAGCTTATTCTCTGCCATCTGATATGGCTCATTATTTCCAAACATAAAATATTCAAAACACATCAAAGAAGTATTAATTATTTCCAACTTATGGCATGGCTTGAGACTCTTGACTGGTGGTACCCTCCCAGCTGTCTTGTCCCCCATCAGCCAGAAGTGGGAGTCCCCAGGAGCACCCAACTTGTCAGTGCCACAAGGGAAGTTTAAATCTGACTCCTTTAAATCTCCTCTCTGCTGGCCCACTTGGGTGAGGATGGGGCGGGGGTGCTCACAGACAGACACTAGCAAGGGATGGGCCTGAATAGGAGAGGGGCTACACAGACAGCGGATGTGAGCAGGAGAGCAGCAGAAGCTCAAGGTAAGCACAGATGCTGTTATCAGAAGGCATGCATAGGTCGGCTACCAGAAAAGTTAAGCAATTTTTAAATTTGATGCTAAAAATATTAAAAAGCACAGCATTATTTAGAATATTTCTTCAAATTTCAATCTAATGCTAGAGAATGATGTGACAGGAACTATCTTACATATGTGATTCTGGCTCTTGGCACAATCCTGCAGAACTGGAATTGTGTTACTGCATATGTGGGTGGTTATTAAATGCTTTATGATGATGATGTTCAAAGTCATATTCCTCATACACATAACCTCACTTGCTATTATGACTTGGACGTGTACATGAGTAGACAATGGTCTCCTTCCATTAAATGCAACTGGCTGAAATGACTGTTTAAGTTGCCAGGTTGCAAGAGAAAAGAGATCAAATTAATGAGGGTGAAGTTGTATAATCAGTTTATAAAACAAATCATGCCGAGGTCAAGGCTGACATCACCAACTCCCACATATCTAAGTACACTTAAAAATGTGAACTTCTCTTTTTTCCCACTACCATTGCTCTTATTCAAGCTGTTTCTTATTTCTCTTCCATTCACAGGCAGCGGACAAATTATTTACTTTGGCACACGCCAATATGGTCATGTCACCCGTCTCAGAAACCTCTCAGGGCTTCCCACTGCTTGAGAGGCATTGGACCAACTCCTCAGCAAGGCATTCATGACTCTCCTAAATTTGGCCCATCCTTCTAATTCAGTGGTTCTCAACCACTAGGGGAGCCTTAAAAGAAAAACAAGCTTAGGTCTGATGCCCCAGAAATTTTATTTATTAGTTCTGGGGAAAGATCCAGGACTTGTATTTTTAAAAATATCTATGGATAACTCTTATTCACTGCCAGGGCTGAACCGCTGGTATAATTTCCCCACCTATTATTTCACCCAATATGAACTAAAACTTCTGTTCTAGCCAGTAATGCTGTTTCTGTTGGTTTCTTGGTTTTTATACCTCTAGTCCACTATTCACGCTGTTAATCCAACCTGGAAGATCATTTCCTCTCCTAGCTCTTTATTTAAATTTTCACCATTCCTCTAAGACTACCTGAAACCCCACTGCTATCTCTACATCCATGGTGAATCAGAATGATATTGCCATTCAGATCATCTGAACAGCATTTGTTACCCTCATGAAGTATTTCATGTCAATTAATAGCATTGTTTGAACTGTGAGGGTTTCTCTCATACTTCACTGCCTGTATTTCAGGCTCCTGGAGGGAAAGCAAACTTTTCATAATACTCTGGTTCTCCTTCCCTAGCCCCTAGCATCCATGACAGCATGAAGCATGAAGCAGACATTCACTCCTGTGCTCCAAGCTTATGATGACTGAACAAATTAAATCCTCTAAAATTTATGAAGTGTTTTTCTTTACTCTGACAACACAAACTGTCAACCTCCAGGATTGTTTATGTACACACTGACGTGGTTTTCATGGGAAACATTACTATGCCCATGTAGACATGAGGAAATGATAATTACTGGTCCACAGAAACTGACGTGATGTCAAATATAAGGTTGATACCTATAAATGTGTTTTTCTTAATAGAAGCATTTTCCATATTATATTCAATTCCCGCAAGTTTGTAGAACAGGAAGGGGGGGTGTAATAAAAACAGTTCCTAATCTATCAATACCTGACTTAAACATGACCCACCCATGTGATACGACAGCTGAAGCCCTGTTTACCATCCTAACCTAGTGTGGGGAGGACCTGGAGAGCAAGGGTCCCTGGCCCTCAATTTAGAAGACATGAGCGTATCAGCAACCTACAGGTAAGTGTCTCTTATGCAAATAAGAGCCATAAACCTATTGGCATGAGAGCATCAAGTGCTTAAGCCGCTGCCAGAGCCCCAGCCCAAGCCCTCCTGTTCTGCCTCTGGGGCATGATGGGAGATATGCTTCCATATACAAAGCTAGAATTTCTCTACAAAACAGTGTTACACATGGTGGTTGCCTGTAGTTAAAATAGTACTGGTATTTATGAGTTAAATAGTCTTGGGAGGGCTGGCTGAGAACCTAACCACTATTTATAAGATTGTTTTTGTGGAAAAATGCTTTCTGCATTCCAAACAACAGAATTAGACAGGAACTTTTGGAATACCATTTATTTCTTAGGTTGAGAACTGACTGTGTCTTGTTAATTACACTATGGTCAGTATTTTCCCAGGATAAGATGGCAGAATGGACATCTGCCAGGAGTGCATAACAGCAATGAATAGTTGCTGTGAATATGAACCATATGTGTCTATAAGGATGAAAGACTGCTCAGATGATGGGAGAAAACTCCAGGCACAGTCTTAATTTATTAAACCAATATTTACTGAGCACTATTAAAGGCTATGCTGCATGCTGTGAGGGACAAAACTAAGTCAGAGAAGAGGTTTGATTGTATAGTCCTTACAACCTGGGATGGCAGATAAGCCAGACAGAAACACAAATAATAAAGCTGCATGGTAAAATGTGCTATCTTAGTGATCAAAACAAAATGTAAGATAAAGTCAGCAGACTGAGGCGAGCTAGTGCTTCCAGCTGGAGTGATCAGGGAAAGCTTCATGGAGGAGCCTTGCACCGGCTGAGCCTTGAGAACTTGCACAAGATTTCAACTGGCAGAGAAAACAGTAAGGGAAGAGCAGGGGACATAATAGAAAAAAAAAAAGTGCAAGTCAAGACACAGACATGAAGAACAATGAGAATTTAGAGAATAGCAAAGAGTCCAGTTGGGTACAGTGGGGGATATTTTTAGGAACTTGGTTGGTGGAGGGCTTTGAATGCGGGCAAAGTGGCAGGCATTCCATCCAAGAGTGAGTGGGGAGCCATTAAAGGGTTTTAATATTAATATTATCAGAGTGATTCTATATGCAGATCTATGTGGCAGCAGAATACAGAATGGAGGAAGAGCGAATGAAGACAGAAGACCATTAGGAGATAATTCTAATAGTTGAGGTTGGTTAAGATGACTTTTCTAAGCTAGATTTTCTCAAAATACATACTTAAACATTTAAGGTTCAAGTGTTAGTTAATGGCAAAATATCTCCCTTTACTGACCAAAAACACATAAATCACTTAGAAAAGCCATATAAAGACTTAAAAAACTGAAAAAAAATTATTTACAATGGAAAAACCATTTTAAAAACATTAAAACATTAAGTTTAGCACATAGTCAGGATTTGATGACTAGACTTGATACAAAATAAAGGATTACTCTGAAGTGTTCAGTCTCATTTTAAAAATAATACCAGGAGTTTAAACATTACATTTTTGATAAGCATGTGAAATTTAATAAGAAATCATCTTTCCACTATTTTCCAAGATGTGTGACCCAATATACAAGGTGGCTAGAAGATATTCTGAGAAATCAGAGAGTTGAGAGAGAGTCAAAAGGAGTGGACTTAATTCTTTCCATTCAAAATCTAAGCTAGTGCTAAGATGGACGTCAGCAAACTTACTTGAAGTGATGTGGGTTGGCAAACGTCTTCTAAACTTCAAATTTTCAGTATTGGATGAGACATGGCATTCATCTTTCTCTGAAAACAAATTTAATGGAAGTAATGAAATTTGAAGAATTGATAGGTAGCTTATAGACGCCAATTAGATGAAACCTTAATAATCATAAAAATTATATGAAGTCCTATAAAATTGATATTATTTATACTATGTATAATTTAAGGATTTATGATAAAATCTTGAGCTATGCTCAAAGACTTCTAAAATAGGAGCTATGATACAGTCCTTTCATAGAGTTTTATGTCAATTTCCTAAAAATTCTGGAAAATATATTATTAGATATCTATCCTGATTTACACTGAATTACATATTTAAAATTTAGCCAACAATCAAGCCCTATTCAGTACTAGAGCAGGGAGAGATGAAGTTGAATAAGACATACTTCTATCCTCAAGAAACCCACAAACCACCAGAGAAGACAGACAAATATGGATAACTCGGTATCAAGGCAGATACAATACAAGTAAGTGCTATAAGTTATACAGATGCTATGGGATTTTGGAGAAGGTTAATTATGTCAGGGAATGTGTGGGAAGGCACTGTGTTATGGAATGAATCGTGTCTACTCCACGTCCCGTGACTATATGTATATATAATTATAGTTGACATACAATTTTATTTCAACATCAGCTTCACATATACAGTACAGTGGTCAGGCCTCTACCCCGACTATGAAGTGGTCTCCCCAACAGGACATGAGTCCAACTGGCCCCCTAAGAAATATTTAAAACATTATTGATTATATTCCCCAGACTGTCTTTTCTATCCCTGAGGCCATATTGTAGTTGCCAATTTGTATTGTCTCGTCCCTTCCCCTTCTCCTTCACCCCCACCCCCTTCCAACTAGCAACCCTCAGTTATTTTAGGCAAAGAAGCCACATTGTATGGTGTGAGAGCACAAACAGTCAACACACTTCTATCATAAGAATATAGTTTGGGGGTAAGGAAGAGAAAAGTAGAAAGTAAGGGAGGGAAAGAGGATGAGAAGGAAGGAGGAGGGAGGCAGAGGCAGGAGACGGAGAGATCAAGAGATAGATAAGACTGGAATCTGGGGTTGAATAAAATGGGTTGAATACTACACTCATTACACGGAGTTTTATTTTATACATAAAAGGAGCCATCAAGGGTTTTTCAGTAGAAAACACATTCGAATTTGTGTTTTAAAAAGATAGCTCTGGTTTGGGAGTAAGAGTTACGGTGAGAAGATTCAAAAGGTAGTGAGGCCTGTTTTGTTACTACAATCGTCAAGGTAAGAAGAAACCAATGGAAGTAAAAAGCTAAAAATTCACTGAAGACATGCTTGAAAACAACCTGAATAACCACCCCATCAGTTATGCAAGACCGAAAACTGGAACAATTATCGCCATTCATTTATACAGTTACAAATGCCAAGTGTCTTGGGCCTCGGCAGACCTTTCTTTTCAATCACGACCATGTGTTGTGTGCATCAATCATTACCTTAAGAAATCAATCAATCCAAAGACTCACTTACTTCTGACATCTTACCCTAGAACTTCAGAGCTCAGCCTACAATATAATAAAAAAAACCCTGAAACTCATTTCCTTAAAGGAAAGATCATTTGTGTGATCTCTCTTGCTGCAGCAAGTCCATAGAACACTTTGCTTATCTCCTGAAAGATTATTTGTTTAAGAAGGAGGCTTTCCATAAAAAATTGTTGTCCATCAGTAAAGTCAAGGAAGAAAAGAAAAAGGAGGAAGCACCCTGTCCTGCCTTTTCAAGGCAGAAGAAGGACTAAGAAGAACTTAACAGTCACTGGTGACCTTAGAAAGAAATTTCAGGAAGGCCATAAAAAAGAACAAAAACTTCAAATAATTGTGTGATTAAAGAAAAAGGAGAAGTGGAATTAACTAGTACATTTTGCTCTTCTAAGAAGCTTGGCATCATCTGAAGATGAAACTGAATCTCTAGCAATATTTTGTTGTTGTTATTGTTTTTCATTTTTTAATGCTAGTTAAAGGGAGCTATGTAGAGGGAGAGTGATAAATAATGGAGCAAATTCAAGAGAGGATGGGAACAAGAACTCTGGTAGAGTTAGCCATATTGAGGAGGAGAAACAGTTCTCTATGATTAGAAATGGAGGAAAGGATGGGTGATGAATATAAATAAAAATTGTGTGTCAGGAAGTAAAGTTGAGGGAGTTCAGATCCAATGGTAAGGCCATCTAATAAGATAGAGATGAAGAAAGAGGGAGAGAGGGAAGGAAAAATGGAAAGACAGTATATGAATGAAGGAATATCTGAATTAAACAATTTGAGAGCTAAATAGCGTGAGAAAAATAGAAAGGAAAAGAGAAGGGAGTTTTAGTATTTGAGATCTTAAAATGATCTGGTTGATAGAACTGAGCAAGTTAAAAAATGAGTTCTGGATGTCAGAAAGTCAAAAATATGAATTAAGAGAAACAGATTATAATGACACGGTGTGGGGTGGAGAGTTTCAAGTCTGATGCTGAATCACATAACTGAGGAAGTTGTAGCGATGCTCTGAAGTCAACCAGTAACAAGAGTTAGAAAGGGGGATGGTAGCCTAGGAGTTAGAAGAGAAGAAACAATGCACACTGATCCCTGAACTGACAGTGGAGGGCAAAGGAGCACATCAACTCTCCTTTAAAATGTAGAGATAGAAAAATTGAATGCTTTTCCTTGAGATGGCTGTGGGGTAAAAAAAAAAAAAAAATGGCACTGTGTACAAAAGCCAGGTTTAAATTTCTGGGAAGGACAGGGACGAAGAATTCTGGGGAAAGAGCAAAGTTATAAACGTGTTCAAAATAGAGGGTCCCGATGACATGAGGAACCTTTGGAACTAGGTCAGCAGTGGAACTATGGGTTCCATCTGAGCAGAGTAGGTCTGACTCTTAGGAAAAGGAGAGAGTGAGTGTTGAAAGGTGACAAAACACCATCCTTCCTCTCTCTGCCTTATCTGTTTGGTGAGATTGGGCAAAAGTCTGACAATGTACGTCACCAGTTTCTCACTCTCGCTTAGAACTTGCTTTCCCAAAACCACATATATTTGCCTCTCATTCACATGGTAAACTCAACATGGCAAGTTAAGTCAATGCAATGTTTGAAGGGGCTGGAAGATGAGATGCAGATCTAAGCACACTCATTTACCCCGTTTCCCCACAGATGAAGTTGACATTTTTATTCTAATCTAAGTTATGTCTACTTCGCAAAGGGCTCAGAAGTTAGAAGAAAAATATGGCATAATTGGTCCCCTTAAACTCCAACGAAAGTATTCAAAGTAAATACGTTGAAATCAATCTGAAAGAAACTACGGAAAGTGGGTTGAGAGTAGTCTTGACAGCCACAATGAAGTTTTAAATTTCCTAAAAACATTCAAAAACCTAATACTGAGACCTAATTCAGTTGATTACTATTAGAGGTGGAGAGATTACTCATTATGGATTCTATGTCTTTAAAAGATATAGTACTATTCAAAACTTTTACTTCATTTTGTGTCATCTTGGTAAGTTGTATTTTTAAAGGAATCTGTCCACTTTACGTAAGCTATCAAATGTATTGACATAAAGTCGTTTGTAATATTTTCATATCCTTCAGATATTTCTTGGACCTCTAACGACATTCTTTTTATACTTATATTAATTTAAGCTTTCTCTTTTTTCTTAGTAGTTTATCAATTTTGTTAATCTTTTCCAAGAAACAACTATGTTAATTTTTTCTATTTTATGTCTTCTTTATTATTTTCTTCCTTCCAGTTTATTTGCATTTAATTTGCATTTCTTCTCCTAGTTTTTTGAGACGGAAACTTTCAACCTTACCTTTAAAAATAATGCATTTAAGAGAAATGGCGGCTCCCCTGGGAGGTATGTTCTCCGGGCCCCCGCCGGGACTCCCGGGCCAGGCTTTGCTTCTTTAGGCCGCATCAGGTGCTCCGAGATCTTCTCCGGGTACCTTGGTGGATAAATTGGAGTCATCTTTCGAGGCCTGCTTTGCTTCTTTAGTGAGTCAGGACTATACCTGACCAAACCGCAGCATTGGCAGCAGGTGCTGGAGGACATCAGCGCGCAGCACAAAAAGCCAGCCGAAGTCCCCCAGGGCTCGCTGGCCTACCTGGAGCAGGCGTCTGCTAACATCCCTGCACCTGTGAAGCAGACCTGAGGAAGAGCCGGCCTGACCGGGAGCCGCTGTGAGTCGGCCTAGGCACAGAGCTTCTGCCAAACATCGCTCCTTGAGGACACTACGTTTTAGAAGAACTCTTTGCCAGAGAACGAGATGCTTTCACTTTCATGCTCCCACCTAAAACTTTCCCCCTAGTTTTATACGCTGGTATTTCTTTACTACTTTATAAAATGCCTGTAGCTTTTGTAAACCAAGTAGATTTTTTTTTGTTTGTAGCAAAATTTAGACTTAGTGTGACACCATGGACAGATTCCTTTTTATGTTTCATTTTTCTTCGTTATTTTTTACATTTTTGTGTAACTTAATCTCTGTGTGTTTCTAGTTTTAGATTAGATTGTATCATCTGAGGAAAACCCTGTGTGTGATCTGATCTGTGAATCTGAGGGTGAGGATTCTGGTTATAGGCCTTTTATGTTAATAAGCCCTCAGTGGTGGTACGTAGAAATATGTAAATGTGCCGTGTTTCAAGGCTGAACTACCTCAAGAACAGGAATCTCATGCAACCAATGTTTATAATGCCTCCAGAGCTCTCAGAATGGGGATATTTTCGACATAGGTTGGAGGAGGATTGTAATACCCTAGAGTAGTGGAAATATTACAGTGGGATCCTTATGTGGATGTTGACTTTTATTTGAGTAAGTTTAGATTTTATGTGACCTTTACTTTTTTAGGTTGGGAGGGGATGTAGCAGAAGCAGTGATGTGCTAAATTTTGTTACGTCGTACGGTAATGAATCAGCTTAAGTAACAGGGCAGACCCTTTCTCACTAGCTCTGCTTGGGCAGAAGTGAAGCATGAGGGTTAAAGGTCACTGTGATGTCTCTTTTTGGTGTGAGTTTTATTTGCTTGTGTTGTTTTTGCTTTGGAGCAGAAATTTTCCATTAAGGAAGACTCATGTTGGTGGATCGTGTTCATCCGCGGGCAGGGGCCTTGGGCTGGGGAGGGGGCTGTGGGGTGACCCTTGGCGTCGTACCCTCCACAAAGAGGATGTGGAGCCTCAGCATTGGGGACGATGGTTGGGCCCCTTGATGGTCCCACAGGCCAACATGATTCTCTGTTGATGTGCTGCTCTGGGCTGGCATTGTGTCTGGCTCTCCCTGGGTGACTTTCCTGCCTCTGTGGTTTACAGTCTCTTACTAGATTACATCCCTTTCCCCAAAGCAAACCTTCCACTGTCTCCTGAAGAAGCAGGACCTCTGGGGCTCGGTTTCTTGACTCGCTTTGTTTTCTCCAGCCTCGAAGGCCCCTCCCCACAATCATGACATCCACTCACGGTGCCCTATGGCCTGGATGCCGCCTGGTCCCTGAAGCCCCCGAATGCCCTCTCCGCCACACTCCCAGGACACAGGAGGACTTCCTGTCCCCTACCAATCTTGCTTGGTTCTCCCTGGAGGATTAGTAATTTGTATCTGTCTCTGTGCCCCTCATGAGAATTAGGCATAATTTTCCTCTGAATATACAGGGACCATGTATTATTTCTCTTTTATACATAATACTACTCACTGTTTCTGTGTGTACAGTATACAGGTTGAGGCCAACAGGTCACCTCAATGAGAATGTATAGGTTAAACAAAGCTCTTAAAATTATTTTTCTCACATTATGTGACTTCTAGGTTGTTAACCTGGTCATCTCATGTTCATTAGAAACTCTGATGGGCAGCTCTAGATTTCTTGATTAAAACCCTAAATAAACTGATTTAAGTTTTAGGCAATCTTTCAATAATAAAAAGGTTCTTGGTGATAAAGTTGCGGAACTATTCTGTTTGGTGCTTAATGAAAATATTTTGAAGTAATGCATGTATGTTATTGTCACTTTTTTATTATATTCAAAAGTTTGCTGTCAAAAATAAACAATGCATTTAAAACTATACAATTCTCTCTAAGCATTACTTTAACTGTGTCTCATAAGTTTTGATACTGATTCAGTTCAAAATATTTTCTAATTGTGGCTGTATTTCTTTGCCCCATTGATCATTTAAAAGTGTGTTGCTTATTTTCCAAGTAAATTGAGGATTTAAACATCTTTCTGTTATTTATTTCTACTTTAATTGCACTGTGGAACATACATGTATGACTTCAGTCCTTTGAAATTTGTTGAGACTTGCTCTTTGGCTCAGCATATGTTCTATTTTGGTAAAGTTCTATGCACACTTGAAAAGAATGTGCATTCTGCAGTTGTTGGGAATAATGTTCTGTGAGTACAACATTGACAATAGGTTAAGGGGTCAAGTTGATTCATAGTATTATTTAAATAGTCTATAATATTACCGATTTTTAAAAATCTGTTTGTTATATAGTGGGTGAAAGAAGGTTGTTAAATTTTCCAGCTATAAAAGTGATTTATTTTTCTTTTTTGTCCTATCAATTTTAGCTTTATATATTTTGAAGTTATATTGTTAACATAAATTTAGAACTGTTCTGTCGTCCTATTGAATTGACCCTTTTATCATTATAAAATGTTCCTTTATCTCTCATAATACCTCTTGCTTTAAAGTCTACTTTGTCTGATATTAATATATCAGACTTCTTTTAGTTAGTGTTTGCACAGTGCACGTTTTCTTTCCATATCCCTTTATGTAATACTTCTTGTGAAAACTATATATACTTGAGTCTTTTTTAAAATCGAGTCCAAAATTTTTGTATTTTAATTAGAGTACTAAGTCCATTTACATGTAATTAATTATTAATATTTAAGAACACCTTCCTGTTACTGGTTTTCTATACATTTCATCTGTACTTTTTTCTTCCTTTATTCTTCTTTGTTTGATTAAGTTTTTATTACTCCATTTTATCTTACAGCTTTTGTATAAACAATTTTGTAATTTTTTAGCAATTATTCTATACTCTCTTGACTTACTACAGTTCACTTTTATCACTTCCTGAACAAAACAAAAGTGTCAGTTTAAATCCATTTACATCTACACATCCTTTGTTCTATTGTTTTCATATATTTTAATTCTACATGTATTTTAAGCCCCACAAGACACTGTTATTGTTACTTTAAACAGTCAGAAATATTTTACATTTACTCACATATCATGCTTTCCTATACTCTTCATTTTTTCCTGAGGTTCTATGTTTCCATTTATCATTTTTTTTTCAGACTGAATCATTTCCGTTAGCATTAATGTACTATAGGTCTACTTGTGATATAATCTCCCACCTTTTGTCCAAAAATATCTTTATTTTGCCTTCACTTAAAAAATATTTTCACTGGGTATGGAGTTTCAGGTTGGCAGTATTTTTTCTTTTCTGCATTTAAAACGTAAAGATGTCATTCCACTGTGTTCTGATTTTAATAATTTTCATAGCACAGTCAGCCATCAATCTCACTATTGCTCCTTTGAAGTAGTATGGTTCATTTCCTTTCAGCTATTTTAAGATTTTCTCTTTATAGCTTGTTTTCACCAGTTTCACTGTGTTGTACATAGGTGTGGTTTTCTTTATATTAATCTTGCTTGGGGTTCATTCAGTTTCCTGTGCTTGTTGAATGTGTGGATTGTTGTCTTTCATCAGTTTGAAAAATCCTTGGTCACTATCTTTTCAAATATTGCTTTTGCTTATTCTCTCTTCCCAGGATTCCAATTAGATGAAATGATTCAATCCCATGTGTCTCATTCTGTTTTGTTCTTTCCATTCCTTTTCTTTCTGTTCTTTAACTTGTACATTTTTCCATTGAACCAGAGTTCAATGTCTTTGAGTTCACCACTTATAGTTATTTGTTTTTGCTGAGCTTACTTTGCTATTAAACTCAAATCTTATTTTCACATATTATATTTTCAGCTGTAGAATATCCATTTGATTATTTTTTATAGATCCCAACTTTCTGTTCATATCCTTCATGTTTTCATCCATTATGTTAACCTCTTCCTTTATTTTCCTTAACATATTTATCACAATTATAAAATCCCTGTTTGGTAACTCCTAGATCTATATCATTGATGAATCTGCTTCTATTGTTTGTTCTTCTTTAGACACACTTTTTTTTTCCTGACTTTTCACATATATAACTTTTCAGTGTACTCTTAATATTGTGACTGTAACAATGATAAAACTGAAGTTGATATTATCTCTCTCCCATTAAAGAAGGGGCCCATCCTTTCCTCTATGAGACAGGTAGAGTGAGGAGCTGATCACTTCAATTAATCAGTTTATCTCTGGTATAAAATGTCTCAAGGGTGAACTCAATTGTGTATTTATTACAGCTGCACCCTATGCTCATCCATGGAGACTGCCTGCTAACCACTGCAAGACTGCAGAAGACTTCACTGTATATTCTAATTCAACTTCCTAGCCCCCTATACTGTCCTAAAGCTCAACAAACAACCAATGGGGAAAACTAGCTGTGTGTCTGAGGACTCCATAGGTTCCAGCTCACCATGCCAGACTACAAAACTCTAATTGGTTTCACTTTCCTCTGGTAGAGTCTCACTTCCATAGCAAGATTGATATTAAGCAAGTGTCCATTCTGGGCAACCACACTCAGGAAAGATGATTGCTAGCAATCTCAGCTCATATGGGCTTTTCTATTTCTGGAATTTCAGTTCATTTAGTCCTCTTTGCTTTCTTATTGATTCAGCCACTGTGTGTCTTTTAATTGGAACATTTAATCCATTTATATTTAAAGTAACTTTTGATAGGTATGTAGTTATTGTCATTTTATTATTCCTATTTCTTATCTTTTTTTTTTCTTCTTAAAGAAATCCCTCTAACATTTCTTATAATACTAGTTTGGTGGTGATGAACTCTTTCAGCTTTTTCTTGTCTAGGAAGTTCTTTGTCAATTTGAAATGATATCCTTGGTAGGTAATTGCTTTGGTTGTAGATCATTGCTTTTCATCACATTGAATATTTCGTGCCAATCCCTTCTGGACTGCAAAGTTTCTATTGAGAAATCAGCTGACAACTTATGGCAACTCCCTCATTAGTTACTAGTTGCCTTTCTCTTGCTGCTTTTAAGATTCTCTCTTTGTCTTTAACCTTTGCCATTTTAATTATAAGGTGTTTTGGTGTAAGCCTGTTTGGGTTCATCTTGTTTGAGACTCTCTGAGCTTCTTAGGCTTCCATATCTATTTCCTTCACTAGGTTAGAGAAGTTTTATGTGATTATTTCTTCAAATAGGTTCTCAATCCCTTGCTCTCTCTCTCTTCTTCTGGGACTCCTATAATGCGAATGTTGTTATGCTTGATGTTGTCCCAGAAGTCTCTTTAATTATCCTCATTTTTTAAATTTATTTTTCTGTTTGCTGTTGCAATTGAGTGTTTTCTGCTACCCTGTCTTCTAAATCTCTGATTTGATCCTCTGCTTCATATAGTCTTCTGGTGATTCCTTTTAGTGCATTCTTCATTTCAGTTTGTATTCTTCACTTCTGACTGGTTCTTTTTTATGGTTTCTGTGTCCTTTTCTATGCTTGCTGTCTGTGTTGAAATTCTAAGTGCCTTGAGGATCCCTATAATCACTGTTTTTGAACTCTGTGTCTGGTAAGTTGCTTGCCTCCATTTTGTTGAGTTCTTTTTTTTTTAAGATTTTTTTTATTGGATAATTGGGGGGATGGGAACAGTGATGGGGAATTGGGGAAAGGGGAACAGACAAGTTGCTGTCGTTTTGTTCTTCAGTCTAGTGTGGAGGACGCTGCTTCACTGGCCCAAGTTGGCACCATCATTGCGCTCTTCCCTGGCGAGGCAGATCAGTCGCCGGCTTCTGGACGGCCGCTCACTGCGGCTGCTGGCCGCTCACGCTGGCTGCTGGCTACATACGGTAGCCCATGGCAACCCACTGCCACAGGGACTGCAGCCTACGCCGTCGCCAGCGACTCACGGCAGTCCAGCTCCAGGTTGAGCTGTTGTTCAGCATCTTGGCTGTAGAGGGCAGTGTCACTGGCCCTCATATGTGGGATCCGAACCGGGGCCCTCTGGCATCCCAAGTCAGTTCTTAACCATCGCGCCACTCGGCCGGCCCTGTTGAGTTCTTTTTCTGGAATTTTCTCCTGTTCTTTCATTTAGGACGTATATCTTTGTTTCCTCATTGTGGCTGCATCTCTGTGTTTCTTTCTATGTATTAGGTAGATCTACTATGTCTCCCAATCTTGGCCAGGTGGCCTTATGTAGTAGGTGCCCTATAGAGTCCTGGCACAGTGTCCCTGGTCCCCTGCTCTGGGTGCTCCAGGAGTGTCCCTTCTGTGAGTTGTGTGCACCCTCCAATTACATGCATAGTTTAGCCTTGATAGCTATTGGCAAGTCAGTGAGTGGGACTGCCCCTCAGGCTGATTGGCTATGGGGATATCCACAGTTTACGGGCTGCTGTGAGGGGGCCTTACCCCACAGTAGGCTCTGTTGTCTACTGAGAATGCCCTTTATGTGCGTCACTTGTGGAGCTAATTGCCCAGTATTCTGCTGTGGTCTGAAGTCAAGCTCCAAGTATGTTGGTTCTGGGCCCTCTTGAAGGGATTCTGGTGCATTTCAAAGTCACCCACTGCCTGTGACCAGCCAGGGACTACCTGGTAATAGCTACAAAATGATTCACAGTTGTTCACTGCCTGGAGGCACAAGGGACAGACCATGCTATGAACCGAGGACATCTGCCACCAGTACCTGGCCTGGGGTAGCTCTGCAAAATGCCAGGACACCCTGAGGCCCGCTGTCTCCTGCTATCTGTCTTATGGTTCAGCCACTGTGAAAGCCTCATGCAGTATGCAAGTTGGGTGAGGCAGGGTTTCACAGTCACTAGAGTGGGAAGAGCTGTGGTCACCAGGTTAATGTAGACTCTGGTTTGGTGCCAGTGCTGAGCCTGGTGCTACTCAGTGAAAGTCTCAGAGCACACTGAGGCCAGTTGTCACCCACCAGGGGCCTGCAGACTGTGATAGTTTTCCAAGAAAGAGTGCAATGTGGGCACAGCTGGCTGCTTGCTGAGAAAGTGCCTCAGGCACTGGGGGAGTTGGGTAGGGCAGGGTCCCAGCAGAGCCCACCAGATTCAGATTTGGACATGTTGGGGAGGGCTCAACACAGCAAAGATGGCACCCGCCTGCCAGCTGCACAGGAAAAAGAAGCCACCCAGGGAAAATGGTGACTGTTCCCCAGAACCTCGCCTCACAGTCACAAACCTCAGTCTGTCCCCCATATTCCTCCCATGCCCCACAAGTCACCGTCTCGCTACTGGTGCCCAGGGTAAGTGCCTGTGAGTCTGTGCGTGGGCCCATTAAAAGGAGATCTGGGTTTCCTGAAGCCTTCCTTCTAACCCAGATGGTAGGAATCCCAAGTTTTTCATAGCCACATGTTTTGGGGGATCCTCTTCCCGGCACCAGTACTCCAGGCTGGGGAGCCAGGTGTGGGGCAGGGATCCTTCAGTCCTGTAGGGGGAACCTCTGCTGCTAGATATCCCTCCTGATTCTCAACCACCACTTGAAAGTTTTAGGCCAGTCTGTTACATGTTTCCTCCTCTCCTACCAGTCTCTATGTAACTTCTTTATATTCTCAGTTATAAAATTTCTGTTCAATTAGACTTCAGATGGTTCTCCAGGTTGATTGTTCTATATTTTAGCTGTAATTTTATGTGTTCACAGTATGAAGCAGGCAGTGTTTGTCTACTCCACCATCTTGGACCAGTCGCCACTCCAGTTTTCTTAATGATTAGTTTTTGCACATTATATCTTTTTTAATCCTTTTACTTTTAACTTGTGTGTTCATATTTGAAGAGGATTTCTTGTAGACAGTATGTATTCAGTAGGTCTTGATTTTTTTATCTAGGCTGATAATCTCTGCTATTAGAGAATTTAGACCATTTACACTTAATGTAATTATGTATATGGTTGAATTTGAATTAACCATCTTATTTTCTATTTGCCCTTATCTGTTCTTTGTTTCCTTTTCTCATTATTTCTTGACTTTTCTGGGATTGAATTTTTTTTTTGTATTTCATTTTATCTCCAATATTGGCTTATTAGACATACCTATTTCTTTTGCAGTTTTGGTGTTTGCTTTGGTGTTTAAAATATAGACCATTAACTTCTAATATCATGCTGTTTCACATATAATGTAAAATTTTTACAGTGGAATACATCTATTTCCTCCTTCCTATCTTCCGTGCTATTGTCATCGTAGTTTAACTACAGTAAGACTCATAGAGAAAATAGGTGTAGGCACTCTGGTTGACACTCCCAGCTAAGATTAGCTTTTGAGTAATCCTTGTCAAAGTACCAGAAATGTGAGTGAAGCTGTTTTGGACCCTCCAAACCAGCCCATTCTCCAGATGAATGCCACCAACTAACCTCAGCTGATGCTAATAGAGAAAAAGAACCACTCACTGAGCCTGCCCTTTCCACTGATCCACAAATTGTGAATTATGATAAAATGGTTGCTGTTTTAAGATGATAAGTTTTCATGTAATTTGTTACAGAATTATATAAACATAACACATTCTGGCACATGGAAGTGGGGTTCTGTAATAAAAATCTTAAAACATGTGGCATTGGCTTTGGGACCAGGTGGTAAGCAGAAGCTGGAAGAGCCTCCAGAAGACTGTTAATGACAGCTTGAAGGACATTAGTAAAAATGTTAACAGATGGAGAAGTGACAACCCCTCTTACACAGTGGTGGAAAGTTTGTAACAATATTCCTGGCATAACATAGAAAAGAGAAAATATGTCCAATACAGTTGTAGATTTGGTTAAGGAAATTTCTAGGCAGAATGTTGAAAGTGTTAGTGTCTTTTAGCCACGGATGACGAGATATGCATAGAGAAAGATGAACTAACAGAACAGTTTCATAGTCAAGCAGAATTTAGAGGAAACACAAAGGAGCCAGGTACTGCTCTTTTCAAAAATAAAGTTTCTCATCCCCATTCTCTACAGAGAGAAAAGACACAGTTTCAGAGTAAATATCAAATTTAGGGCTGTACCAATAGAGCATGGTTTCAGGATAAAAATCTCTAGAGTATGGCTGTAACACACTGCGGTGAGACTACAAAACTATTTAAAGTTGTATCTAGTTCAGTTCTAAGAGTCTGAAGAGTGTGCCTCTTAAACTCTTCTAGATAAAACACCTCTAGGAATCTTGAGCGTGTACCTTTTGGATGCTTTCAAATAGAAAAGCTTCTAAGAGTCTTCTGGGTATTGTCTTATACCTTTTCTCAGTCTGAAGTAGGAAAAAACCACACCTCAAAAACAAATGTGGTATGGCTTCTGTCTAATGGAGTGTATTATATTTTGATACACAGGAATCTGACCAAGTTTTTAAAAGAATTATGTCAGATTGGACTGAAGGGAGCAGAGACCACAAAATGAAAAGAGCCTTCTGGACTTTCAAGCTTCTATAAGCAGGAAGCAAGGCGGGAAAGACTACCCAGTTGTAAACATGAGCCATTTCTTATAGAAAAAGAAGGATGACCCAGAATTGATAAGGTAAAATTAGGAACTATGAGTAATTGCTGCCAGGGAGTAGGAATGGCCCTAGTAAAGAAACTGACATCATCATAATTTCAAAGTTACTACGGATCAGTAAAAGCTACGTGCCTATTTCTCCATTTTTGAATGGAAGTGTTTACTGCAGTTATTCTACGCCTGCCTCTCCATTGTACGTCGAGTAACTAACTTGTCTCTTGAAAGAAGCTACACCTGTGGAGCTTTCTGCATACCTGGACCCGATTTAAATGACAAGATCCTGAACCTTAACCTTAAAGCTAAAGCCATAGTTGGGTCAGAATTTTGGAATTCTTGGAAAAGGTTTAGTGTATTTTGAATACAGGAGGAATGTATATCATTTGTGGCCACAGGGTAGACTGTGGTAGACTAAGATGGTCACAAATTCTCTAATATCTCTTCCATTCAAAGGTCATGCCTATGTTCCCTCTCACTGAAACTGGGAGGGCTCTGGGGCTGCTTTGCCCAACAGAACATAGTAGAAATGACGTGGTGCCAGTTTCCAGTTTTAGGCCTAAGACATTGGCATCTGCCACTTCCCATCTCTTGGAAAATTCTCTCTCAGCACCCCAAGACTAAGTATTAGAAGTCTGACTACCCTGATGCTACCATACTGGAAAGGTCACGTGAACCTAGTCTTTCACCTCTGGCCAGGAACCATATATATGTGTAAAGATATCTTCTTTCCTCCAGAGCACTCCCTCCACCAGTTGAATACCATCCAATGATCTCCTCCAATGCAACATGGAACAGAAATATTACTTGGCTTAGACCTGCCTTGATTCCCAATCCACAGAATCATGAGCTATAATAAAACAATTGTTTTAAATCACTAAGTGTTGGGGAAATGTATTATGTAATACATTATGTAGTAATACATATTACTACAACAGTAATTTTTGTAAGTTATCACTTTTCTTTTAATTGTTTCAGAGGCCACAATGTCCCGCCACCACTTTCTACAACCCAATTGTAAGTAGAAATCTAAACCTGTATATCAATATAATTCATAAATAATATAAATAGGTCATTACAAGGTAAAATTATTTCTTAGAGATAAAAAAGACCAACTTTCTCAGAAATATTATAAAACAAACTACTCTTTGAACATAAGAAACTTCAATTAAGTTATTACAATTAAAACCAACCATTTTCTTCTTACTAAATATTGTACATACATAATCAAGTCAAAAAATTCATTCTCAGCTTTAGTTCATGTAATAAATGATTATTTAGATGCTTTCACATGATTGAAGCAGGACTAGTATTACAAATAAAATGTTAAGATTATTTGTAGAAGTCTAAAACAATGATTTTAAAACATAATGTGATCAAATACTGGTTTATTAAGATAAATTATGAAGTACACAATAAGTAACAGTTATTACTAAAATAATTGTATGTGTGTGTGTGTACATATGCATGTGCAATTGTGGTGTGTGTGTGTGTGTACGTGCACACTCATATCTTTTATAAACGGGCCTGCCTGACACCAGTGTATTTACTGAAGCATTTTAACAGTTAAACACTGGAAACAATTTAAATATACATTAATAGGAAAATAGTAAAAAGGAGGAGAGACTTTAATTTTTTACTCTACATATTCTATGCTTGACAAATGAATTAAATTGTTAGAAATGTTTACTATAGGCATGTAACACTTGTGGAAATTTACAGTGAAAAACACCATTCCAAGATGACCATGGTCATGTTCTACTGGAGCCTCAATGATCTCTTGGTTGAAGCACTGGAGTACTGCCAAAATTATTTCTGAAGAAGAATCAAAACCCATCAACACGTATTTCTTCAGGCTGCCTCTACTCATAGGTAGTAGAGAGTCTATTAAAATACATTTCCTCCACTGGCTACCCAACTTTCCTATGAGGATGCCAATCCTACTCCCACCGTAGCTAACCACTAAAGCAGACGTCTCCATATCTAACTTGTAACTAAGAATCGCTATACTGTTGGTGTTTGCCAGGGAGTAAAAATGCTGATCTTACTGTTAGTCAGTTTATACCAAAATCTTCTGCAGGGCTGTTGCATGTCTATTTACACAGCCATTCATTCTTCTCAAACTGCAGGTCGGGATTGAGACATACCACCAAAGAACAGCATTCCTGGATTTGTCCTTTTACTGCTCTCCTCTCTTCACCCAGCAGAGCTGTTTAATAAACCGCCTTTGAAGTTAGGCCACTAGACATTACTGAAGTTTAAAAACAGGTCTGGAGAAGAGCCTTCACTGTGTATTATAAGGATGTCACCAGGACAGAGTGGAGTAAGTTGCATTATGACTAAAAGGATATGTTTTTCTTTGAATTATAATTATTAGGCTTCTCCTAAAATGCTAATAGATTTTGATCTTGTGAAAACTAGAAAACACATTTCATAAGAGGTCTCTTGAGAGAGATTCGAGCAAAATTTGTGACCCACCTCAAGCAAATACAGGGGCTTTTATGAAATGCACTGTGTGTCCCACCCTTAGTCCATTTGTCCAATTTTTATCATCCCTCTTTTTTTTTTACATTATGGAAGTAAAATTTACATACTGTAAGAGTTATGTTACAAGTATGCAGTTAAAGGATGTTTTAGTCAATTTACAGAGTTGTGCAATCATCACTACAATCCAATTTTAGAACATCCTCATCTCTCTTCAAAATTCCCAAGTCCATATGCAGTCAATCCCTGCTCCCAACCCCAAACCTCCTCTGATTTGCGCTATCTAGACAATTCACACGATGGGAATCATACATACCATTTTTATTCTTCTGTATTTGGCTTCCTTCACTTAGCATATCTTTGAGGTTCATCCTTGTAATATACATCAGTATTTTCCTTTTTGTTTTTAATTGCTGAATGGTATTTAAATGTATAGACATTCCACATTTTGTTCATCCATATACCAGTTGATGGACATTTGGATTGTTTCTCATTTTTGTCTATTATGAATAAAGTTACTATGAACAATCACATGTAAGTCTTTGCGTGAGTGTATGTTTTCATGTTTCTTGGGTAGATTCTGAGAAGTGGAATCACTGGGTTAATTTTATGTGTCAACTTCATTGGGCCCATTGCCCAGGCACCTAGTCAAACATTGTGCTGGGAAAGTGTTTTTGGATGAGATTTAATATCAGTAGACTTTGAGTAGAGCAGACTGCCCGCCATGATGTGAGTGGGCCTGATCCAATTACTTGAAGACCTGAACAGAACAAAAGGCTAACCTCTCTGAACAAAAAGGAATTCTGCAGAAGACTGCCTTTGGACTTCACCCTCAACATCAGCTCTTCCTGGTTTCCCAGCAGGCTGGCTTTGGATTTAAACTGTGACTCTTTCCTGAGACCCAGCCTGCTGGCCTCCCTTATCAGGTTTTGGACTCACCTAGCCTCTATAATCACGTGGGCCAATTCCCATGCTATTGGGTCTACTCTTCTGGAGAACCTGACTAATGCACATGGTCAGTTGGTTTAATTTTTAAAGAAATGTTCCAAGTGTTTTCCAAGATGGGTGTACCATTTTACATTCCCACCAACAATGTATAAGAGTTCCTGCTTCTCCACATCCTAGACACAAGACACTGTCTGTCTTTTTTGACTACAGGCATCCTAGTGGGTATGAAGTAGTATCTCACTGTATTTTTAATGAGCATTTTCCTAATAACTAATGCTGCTGAGCACATTTTCATGTGCTTATTTATCATTTGTGTGTCTCTTTTGGATGAAATGTCTATTAAGTTCTTTTGCTCATATTGTAACTGGATTGTTTGTTTTCTTACTATAGAGCTGTTGAAGTTCTTTATACGTTCTGGATATAGTCTGTTATCAGATATGATATGCAAGTATTTTCTCTGTGGCTTGTCTTTTCAATTTCTTCACAGTGTCTTTTGAAGCACAAAAGTTTTTAATTTTAATGATGTCAAGTTTATCAATTTTTTTCTCTTATGTCTCATGCTTTTGGTGTTATATCTAACAACTCTTTGCTTAATTCAAGGTCATGAAGTTTCTTCTGTGCTTTTCTTTAGATGTTTTATAATTTTAGCTCTTACATTTAAGTCCATAATTAATTTTGAATTAATTTTTGTTATGGTTGATCTTTATAAGGAAGTTCATTTTTTTGCATATGAATACCCAATTTTCCCAGGACCATTAGTTTCAAAGGTAATCCTTTCTCTATCGAACAGTCTTAGCAGCTTTGTCAAAAATCAATGGACCAAAAATGTAAGGGTTTATTTTTGGACTCTCAATTCCTCTCTATTAATATACATGCTTATCCTTAAGCCAATGCCATATTGTCTTGGTTATTGTCACTTTATAGTGACTTTTGAAAATGGGAAGTAACCAAGTCTTCCAACTTTGTTATTTTATTCATTTATTTTAAATTTTATTTTATATTGTGTGTAATGAATATCATCTTAAATTCTTTGAGAGAGGACAGATATGAATAAATACAAAAATAAAATAAACTATATTTTAAAGATAATTTCAAAAGAACATATCCCTCGTTAGATTTGAAAGTGACAATTACTAATATATTCCCCTAAGAATAACTGTGCAATTAAGTCTCCCCTCCTCCCCACACCCACATTAACAAACATTTATTGAATGCCTACTAAATACCAGGCACAGTACAAACTTAGGTGCTGAAGATACAGAGACAAATGAGACATAGTTTCTCACTTAGCATATAAATGGAGAATGATGGCGCAGTGTATCAATAGCAACAATAGAAATATGTACAAGACACAGTTGTAGCAAGGTTAAGGGATATTAATTTTATCTAATTCGATTTATCTTCATATAATAAACTTGCTTCTGAAAAAGTGGTTTAAAATTTTGGGGTTTTTCATTTGTTTATTTCAGCGAAGTGAGTATTAAAACATCAGAGAGGATAGTACTTATGAAAACTTGGAGAAAGCAATCCTTTTATAAAGTAGAGGTTCCCTCAACTATAGTTAGAGCTTCAAATTTGTTGTTTGTCATTAGGTTACAAAAAGAAGGTACATGGATGGAAAAATTCAAACAAAACAGAAGTAGTTACACTAAAATGTAAGTCTCATTTTACCTCGCCCACACTACTATTCCACCCCTTCCCCCAGAGGTAACTTCTGTTATGCTTGGTCAACTCTTTATTTTCTAGAGCTATGGAAGATGCAGACAGTATGAACTCTTGAAATCTTCAGACAAATCTCAAATCTTATTAAAATCTTCTCCCCCACTTAACATCAGAACAGCTAGCAACACATTAAAATTATTCTTTTTCCTTCTATATCCCATCCTTTGCCATAGAAAAAATAAAGGTTAAGAGAAAAATGGACATGAGCAACAGACCTAAATAATGTGTGTACTGTATATGTAAACTTTATAGTGACAATTCCTGAAACTTGCTCAACAGATTTTTTTTTTAAGATTTTTTATTGGGGAATTGGGGGGATGGGAACAGACAAGTTGCTGTCATTTTGTTCTTCAGTCTAGTTGTGGGGGACGTTGCTTCACTGGCCCAAGTTGGCACCATCATTGCGCTCTTCCCGGGTGAGGCAGATCAGTCTCTGGCTTCTGGACGGCCGCTCACAGCGGCTGCTGGCTGCTCACGCTGGCTGCTGGCTACACATGGTAGCCCATGGCAACCCACTGCAGCAGGGGCTGCAGCCTATGCCGTCGCCAGCGACTCACAGCAGCCCAGCTCAAGGTTGAGCTGTTGTTCAGCATCTTAGCTGTAGAGGGCAGTGTCACTGGCCCTCATATGTGGGATCTGAACCGGGGCCCTCTGGTGTCCCAAGCCAGCTCTTAACCATCGCGCCACTCGGCCGGCCCTCAACAGGAGATTTTTAATAGGTGTCCTTAAAAAATAAAAGAAGGAAGGTAGGTAGGTAGGAAGGAAGGAAGGAAAGATAGGAGGGAAGGAGGAAGGAAGAGAGGAAAGGAGGGAGAGAAGGAGGGAGACAGGCAGGCAGGCAGTGGGCATTTTCAAAGTCAAATACATTTGGGAAACACTGGGTTCAATAAAATATCAATATTCACTGAGATGCTCCTACCTTTGATAAAATTAACTGACTACCACATTTTAAAAATCATGGGTCACCTAGTAATATCTTGAAAGACTCTAGATTGTCACAAAAATATAGTATGGGAAACAAGCACTGGTTATAGTTTCCCCTTCATTATCACACTGGCAGCAAGTCATGCAGTTGAACAAATGAGAGTGCTCTGAAATATGCATAGGACCACATAAATCTGTTACTGCTCAAAAGACTAAAAAATAAAGTCAGCAGACTGCCTCAAGATTTTATCTTTACTATGCTGGGAAAAAAAAAACTGGTTTCATTTCTTTGGTGTGTTCTTTTTCCTTTGTACAATAAAAGAATAAAACTAGATATAGACATTTAGCTCTAAAATAAATGTACTAAAGTGTTTGTCTTTAATAATAAGTAAATATAATCAGAGGGCCTCAAAATAAATTCTATCCATTTTTTAATGTGCCTTATAAAACCAAAAAAATGGATTAAAGTAGTTTAGGATATTAATACAATAACTGCTTTATTGTAGAAGAATCTTTAACAGGTTAATAAAAAATTACTGTGAAGTTATGTTTACCTGGAGTGACTACAGCCGCCTACATCTGTTCAATAATAACAAAAAAAGTAAATTTGGATCTATCTCCTTATATGTTAGACTTCAAATCAAGATATAATTCAGCAGTGAGCATTGTTAAACTTGCACTGAGGTTGGATGGGGCCTTTATTACCAAAGTGTAGTCATGAATGATTAACTTTTCAATATATCTTATTCCTGTCTTCCTGCTGAAATTTTAATTGAGTGAGAAATTTGGGAGGACTTCCTACTGAAGTGGATCCTTATGTTACCTTAAAAAGCTGCTGTATGTCATCAGTAGAAGCTGTTCTGAAATTCCACTTCAGTAAAAACTAAGGAATAAATAAATCCCCAATGGAGAAAAGTCTCCACCATATACTTAAGCTTTTTGTTGTTGTTTCTTCGCTGCTGCTGGAAACAGGACATATGATAACTATCACCCATATTTATAAATGTCAAATAGCCTCACTTTTAAATCCAATCCCCAACTATTGGTTTCATACCCAACTCAAGCTTCCTCTATGAAATCTCTCACCACTCTTTAATTCAAGTCAAAATGATTTCTCCCTGCCCTAAGTTACTTGCTTCTTGTTCAGGTCTCTCACTTAACACATAACCATCATCAATGTACATTCAGTGGCTGTTTAACTTTTCTGTACATATACTGCCTGTTGAGAAGTCTAGGAGACTTTAGGTGACAGGACCAAGGTCACATATATCTTTGGAGAACCCACAATACCAGGCACAAAATGTTGACATTAGCATTCTTTAAGTATTTGTTGACAAATTGACATTACTATTCAATGCTTTATGATGGTCCCAAGAATCATTAACCCTGGGAGAAAATATAAGAGTTTTTCCATTATGAAAATAATAAATGGGCTTATTGATTTTAGGAAATGTTAATAGACTATCTATAATTAAAGTAACTTATGACTAAACACCACTTTTTTCTATGACAGTAGTGTCATAATTAGGCTAACCAGCTGTTGATCACTTAAGGACTTGGGCACAAAATGTTGTGAGGGAATTAACTGTTTTATAACAAAGGACCATGAACAGGGTTTATCATTGGAGACTAATAGGAAGGGTGAGAGTAATATATTTAGACATGTACATAATCATGCACACATGGAACAATCAAGAATCTACAAAGTTAATTAACAGTCTCATTCACTAATTCATTCAACAAACCATTATTGAAAGCCTACTCTGTGACAGACTGTTTTAGGCATTGGGGAACTAAAGGTGAATGAGAAATATCAACCATTCATGTTGACTCTCTAAGGCAGATCCAAACAGAATCAATCTAAAAATTCATCTACCCATGTCCACACAAAACCATATTACACATGGTTAAAATGAGATTAAAAAAAAATTATCTCAATGTGTTAAGCAACGCAAATAGTTTACTTTGGCCTAAACACCAGCAAAGTTAAGTTATCCTAGAAACTCCTTCAAAGAGACATTGTTTTGTTTCTGTCTGTCCCCAAACCCTTAGGTTCCCTAGTTGTTCAGTGAGGACATAGAGATGTGTTATAAGCAATGCAAGTTGCCCAGAGCTGAGTCTAAACAAAAGCTCACACTACCTGGGACGAGGCCAGTGCTGGCACAGACACTCAGTTCCTATCAATTCATCAGCAGCTGTTGACACATTCTTATGCATCACAAGGGCATAACATTTTCTTCTAAAACTGAAGGGGAAAAGGCAAAAATAGAAAACTTTTTGCCAATCACAAAAATGTATATTTAAAAAATTGTGGAATAAAAATGTGCTGCTATATGCCTTTAAAACAAAACAAAACAAAAAAAACAAAAAAAAAGAAAAGCAGAAAATCACGAGTATCTCCCTATACCCAACTACAGCCTTCTGAACTGAAGCAGAAATGTTGCCTTTTCAAGTCAGCAGCTTTACATCCAAAGCAACTTAAAACGATCGATCCACTTATTAAGAAAAGTAAAAGTAAGATGGTAGGGTCAACATTTACCCTTATTAGAATCAGAACTCAATCTTCAAGTGTGTTTTTAGAAGGAAGAATGTAATCTTTAATAGATCACTGGGTTTTCATTTAACTAGAAATTCATTAAACCAATCTAAAAATCTACACAAATAATTTGACAACAAACTTGGCTGTTAAATTTAAATTTTAAAACTAACATGTTACTGCTCAGTTCTTCTCTTCAATCAAAGAGATTTCTTCTGGGACTGCAAAGGAATGACCATTTAGCCTATCTCACGGAGAAAGGAGCAGTTTCTAGTCTTTAAAAACAGGAGGCTTGCCTACATGATCACCTGGGACAAACTTGGCCAGTGCAAGCTGGCTAGAAGGTTATAGGAGCCTGGGAATGTTTAACATCAAGAAAGGAATTACAGCTCAGTAAGATCAGAGGGAATTACACAGGAAATGTGAACAGTAACCCTTTCATATCTCCATACCTCCTCCCACTGCCTGTGATAAATGGAGTCCTGCTGCAGTCCAGCTATGCGAACACACAAGCCAACAGGAGAGGGGGACTGGGAAAAAGGGAAAAAAAGCTATTTTACACACACACACACACACACACACACACACACACACACACACACACTGCATAAATTCCTAACGGCAGGATAAAATCACATTGTTCCAGAAAACTGCCTTTAGCCTTTCTAATTGCTGCATATGCACTGTATCACTTTCCTATCCAACGGAACCGCAAGTAAAAATTCCAACGAAACTTGGAGAATCAGGTGGGGGTGGGAGGTAGAATAGTTGGCAGACTCATCATAAGTAGGGAAACGTGGCTCGTCTGAAGCTGACCAAACAAACAGGTCTCCACCCTGGCTTATGTTTAAACATCTTGTTCCTAGTCAGTCTGGAGGGAAAACATTCTTTCCACAATAAATAATATGCAATCGAATCAGAAAATCTTACTCCAGCCTTTATCTACCCTATGTAAAACTTTCTTTAGTCTTGTAAGCCAGAAGCTGAGAGAATTTAACTGAGTATGAACTTTTCTTTAAGAGTAACTTAATTATAGTCAAGGTAAGTTAAAATATTTCTAGTTGCTAATTTGGAAAAGCAAATGTGACTGCACAGATTCTAGACTCCTTCGAGACCTTCGGTTGGGATCTCGAGAAAACAAGCCACACTTACCACAGCTGCCTCTCAGAAGAGGGAAAATGCTCAGTTTCTATATACAGGTGAGTTTGACAGAGATTAATGAAAAAACAAAAACAAAAAGAACCCTATGGTCCTCTGATAACAAGGGCATGGGTGGGGTAGCAAAGTAAAATGAAGAAAACAGTGATATTTCCAATGGGTTACGTTTTAAATATGGAATAGAATTTCATAGGTCACTTTGAAATAAAATTTAATTTTTTCCACTGGTATAACTTCAGGACAGAAATGGTTTGCCACAAAGACTAGGTCAAGAAATAAGTGAAACTGAGTACAGGGATGACAAAGCAAACCACCAATAAAAGTGAAAGAAATAAGCTTTTCAGAACTATCAAGAAGAGGAAACAATAAAACCAAAGGATTATTTTCCCAGGAAAGTGCCTCCTCCAAAGCTCACATATCTTCTTGAAGAAATAGCCTATACCAGTAGTGTTTTGGTATAATAAATTGCACAACACTCAAATGGCAAATGAGATTTCAATTGTAGACTTCTGAGTTGCCTTACAGCTAAACAACTGATGTCTAATTTCTGTTACAGAAATAGGCAGTCCCATGACTGCAACGAGCTAAAGGTACTTGCTCTTTCCTTGGATTCTGAGTGGCCGTAACACTTACATTAGGAAAAACATTAGCAGAATAAGAGGGAGGGAAATGATAAAGAAACTCCAAATACGGTAATAAAGCAGACTTCTGCTTGGGCTTCCAAGCAAGGATCAGTCCCCCATTACAATGTGGACTCTGAAGTGCACCAAATGGAAACTCAATGGAACTATCTACTCGCCTGGAAATGAGAGCTTAGTTTTAGTGCTTCTTAACCACTTGAAACCCATGACTCGTTCTGATAAGCATAAAAACTTCATACCCTCATTGTATGTTATTTGGGACTTCAAAATAATTTAAGTATTATATAACCAAAAAGAAACCACAGCAAGATAATTTTGATTGTTTTTTCAAACAATGTCCCCCTAGAACAAAATTTATTCACAAATATTTTTATAAGTAGACAGACATTAATTAGTATTTGTTTACTGTTATCTTGAAGACCAAAAGGTCAAAAATGTCTACGAACACTAATGTATTGATGACAATGAAATCGGTTGGAACCTCCAGCATCTCCTCTCCTGAAGTTACTGTAGATGATCGTTTTAGTTCTTACACTAGGCCTGAAGAAATGCTGATGGATACATATTAGGCCTTCAGTATTTGTTAAGTGATTCAACAATAGGCCTCTTTTTCTATTCCGAAAATAACAGAACAGTAATATAACACTCTCTTTGAAGTAATAAAGGATAAAAGCAAGCTGGTTAAGTCTTCAGTGCAGAGGCAATAGTAAAAGATGCAAACTGTAGATGGCCTTGACAACAATTATGATAATGAAAACAACAAGAATATCACCTAATATTTGCAATTTGTACAGCATTTCTCAATGTATAAAATACTTTATGTAATTTCAACCCCATATTTTATAAAGTGGATACTATTTTGATTCAAACAGCATAAAGTGGCTTTTTCAAGATCACCCAGATAGATAAGCAGCAGAACTGAGATTTAAACTCTTCTGGCAACTATCCCATTCATTAAAGCTCTTAACTTTGTCATGAAATTTTGAAAATATCTTCATCCAAAGTCCAAAACCAGGGTATACATAATAAGCACACCTTTCTTTTTCTCTCAACCCACCTAATATCACTCCCTTTTTACCAATTCCCAGAAAAATTGTCAGAGTTCCCATTGCAGCAGCTTTTATTTCCTCATACCAGTCTGACTAAGGGCACAATGAAAAGCATCTTTCAAAAACAAACCTTCCTGCGAGGTTGTATATCCTATAACTATCCCCCAAAACAAGTACATCATCACAGGCGTGGACTTTTAAAAGCATTAACTACTGAGGAAATGTCTGGGGTTGTCTGTTCTCCATTTAGAATGAGTCAGATATGACACATACACCTCTTTATCCCTAAAAGGGGAACAGGAGTCACCCTCACATTCTCAGCCTTCTGGCTCAGCAAAGATACTCACTACAGGGACTTGGCAGAGAAAGGCTGACTGCACATAAATAATAAAACTAACAGAAAAGTTATATTTTTAAAAAATCATTTTAAATGTTTTATTTTTGAAATCTTGTTAAAGAATGATAAACTACTAGCATTAGCATTTTAATATGAATGTGAGGTATAATGAAGGTGGAACTTTATTCATATAAAATCAACTATATTTACTAACCTCGGTCAATAAAAGGTCACTACCACTAATTTAATACCAACAGGAGTCCCCAATCTGGGATGCAGTAAAAGGAGAAACTTTATTCAGGTGAACAATTTGCAAATGGGGGAAATATAGCCTCCAGTGGAAACCAAAAGTGCACTCCACCAAGACAAAAAGGAGGATGCCTTTTATAAAGTGCTTGCCCTGGTTCCTGATTGGTTCATTTTAATGCAAATGAGGAATTCAAATTACACAGTTCTGATTGGTCAACTTCACACATTCTGATTGGTTATTATGGAGCTACTCTGATTGGTCAGTATAGATGCAAACAAGCTGATAGGCGATAACAGGAGTTCCCTTACAAGGGTCAACTCAGACAGCAGGAACACAGTCCTGAGGCTTGGCAGGCCAGTCTATAGCTTTTCTTCCCTGAAATGCAGAATGTATGAGAGGCCTCTGTTAGCAATGGCTGCTAACTCTGGTCATGATTTTGGGCCCGATTAACCATGAGAAATCCTTCTTTGCAGATATATTCCTTCTCAAAATGCATACCTCTGAAGCTTATTATGAAGATTATGACACTGAATTATATGAAAAATGCTAAACATCTCTTGTCTAGTACATAGTAATACTCAATGCCAGCTGCTATTAGTAACATTATTGAAGTAACCAAAACAAAACATATAACGGAAGGTCATATTTAAAACAAACCAGCAAACAATACACTCTGTGGGTTATTTTTTTAACATCTATGCAAAATATAAACATCTATTTTATGCAAATATATGCATATAAATATTCAGAAAATGATTTGGAAGAATTAATGGTAAAATGATGACCTCTGGGAATATGGGAAGGTGGTAGTCAAAGGGAACTTTGGTCTGTAATGCTTTATTCTTAAAAAAAAAAATACAGAAAAGTATTTTTGTATTCCTTCTGTATATAAAATTGATGTTTTAAAAAGCAAAATAGAAAATACAAAGCATTACCTTAGTAAGTTTCTTTAATTCCATAGTTGATTTCAGTATTACATAAAAAGTTTACTTTTATTTTTAGTTAATGTGCCCAAATGAGGTCTAAAATCTCATTTTATTTATTTAGTAATACCATTCAAGCTTTATTGTACACACTGCTTTCAATAATCTTCCTAATGATACTCTTAATTGCTATATTAAAAATACCTGCTTGTGCAAAAAAAGAAAAAAATTACTTTATTAAATTTTAAAACCATTCAATGTATTTAATCAAAGTGCAAGGGGGCTTTCAAAGGCCAGGAAGCCATAAATCAAAATGGCTTTACATAAAAAGATTACCTTTTCCTCTTAAATTTTGTATGTGTTTATATTTAATACACCACATACAGAAAGTCAAGTCCTTGCTTCTTTCTAAAGCCAAAGGGTTGCCTATTTAAAATCATCATAACAATTTCAAATGTCTTGAGGTTTGTTTTAATTAAAAATCTCTCCTCTTAGGCTCTTCCTAACTTCTAATTCTTGTCTGTACCATATTGATGCTGGTTTTAAAATTCTAACTTTCCTTCTAGTTTACAACCCTAACTTTGACTTTTTTGTTCCATTCTTTTTTTCCTTCAGATCACCGAGATTTGAGCCTATAAACTGTGGGCAAGCCAGGTCACCAAAGCTCTTATTAACTCCCTCGGAGCAGCAAATAGCAGGCCTCCAGGCATGGAGGTAAGCCACATGCACCACAGGCCCAACCAGGCTGGGCCCCATCAATTTACAAATCCAGCTTATAAATTAAAGGCCTCTAGTGTTGTAAAAAGAGACAGACATTTCAATGGATGAGAGAGAAAGCAGCCTCTTGCTTGACCAGAACAGGTCTGAATAGGAAATCGCCACCACAAAGAGCTGTGGGATCTAGTGATTGTGGGAGGCTGTACAATCTCTTTTAGATATATTTAAAATTCAAACAGCTCTTTTCTATAAATTCATGGAGAACAGTATTTGATCAAAAGGTATCCTCCTATAATTTCAAATAAAAAAATCTAGTTATAATTTGTAGCTAGTACAGGGCAATTCCAATATAATTATAATAATACACAGCTTTATTTCTAGAAAATAAAAAGCATATGCTTTGAAAATCTTTTTTCTCCTAGGTGCTCAGCTCATTAATATTAAGCTGTTGTACTTGCAAAAACATACAACAAAGATTCTTCCATTAGTTGACTTCCTGAATTCTATAAGTTTTAACAGCACAGTAGTTCAGAACAACTTTACAGCCAAGTCCCAGATCCACTACATACTAGTTGTTATTGGTTAAGGAACTCAGCTGCTCTGGGCCTCAGTTTCTTGGCTAATATTAATACCTAGCTTATAGGATTACAATTACTGCAAGGATTACATAACGTGTGATATGTATGTAAGTCACTAGAACTGTGCCTGCCACACAGTAAAGGCATTTAAAAATTCTTAGCTATTGTTATTATCCTTAACATCAGAAATGTGCAGCTCTCAGAACAAAACTTTTAAGCACAGCTTACTACAACCACTGAAGGAATAGGTTCCTTGCAACTGCTTAATTTTGTTCTTGGGATATATTCAAAGTCGCCTGCATCATTCTCTGCTATACATTTTAATGGTTCTGTCCCTTCCACATACCCTGAGCTCTAGTTCTACCTGTTTACTCATCTCCCTCTGGACTATGTCTTGAGAACAGGACTCTATCTTATCTTGTAGTCTCAACTTCTAGCACAGAGCCTTGCATAGATGCTCTATAAACACCGAATGAAACATAGTAACTATCAGCCATTTATCTGTCTGCCTCACTCAAGCTAAGTTCCTGAGGACAGAGGCTACTGAATGTTGACTTCGCATCCCTAAAAGGGGCTTCTACACAGTGGCACTTAATGCCTATCACCTACATTTTGTATCCAAGTTTCTAATTTACTTGGATTTGTTCATGATATCTCTATTTACTAAAAGAAAATGCATTTATGAAATGAAAATTCTCTTTTGATAGAGCGGGAAATAAAACTTTTCAATAATTTTTTAGTCCTCAAAGCAATGATGACAGAGAATCAACCAATGTCCGCTGCACAGTCTTTTCCACGCTGATCTGGATAGAGCCTTGTCAGTGGCCCATCCTCCGGAATCTAGCCAGAATAAAGCCATTCCTCAAAAAGAGTCACCCGTTGGCTGCTGTAGAGATTTTATTCAGTCAGCACTGTTCCCTGGCTCTTTCACAATTGTGACATGTTCATTATTTCAACATTCTCTCTGCCCACCCAGCTTGTGACCATACCCAAATCGGCTTATAACAAAAAGCCATCCCAGGGAGCATTCTATTGCTGGTCTTGTAAAATATATTCAGTGCTGGCAGCCTTTTGACCACTCAGGATCTCATCAAGGGAAGACCTGCAGTGGAATCTTCAGTCTGATGCCTGACTTCTACAACACAGTGGGGCTACCTCCCCATATCCTCAATCTCAAGACACGCACATAAACCAGTGCAAAGGGTAATAGCATTCTGGGAGTCTACATAAATATCTTTCTCAGTTTTCTCAGGGAAACATGGTGATTTAACATTCCTCTGAGTCATTCTATTACCAGATTACTTCCAGGTGTTATAATTGGGACTCTCCACCACAACATGTGTCACTTACCTAATATTAGATCAGAACATAAACACGCGCGTCAAATATGATCCCTTCTTCTAATTCTCCTTACTCAGAGTAGTAAGATAAGTGATTTATTCCTCTTGACTTCACAAGATGAAATTAAAAATAAAAACGCGGCCAGTGGAAACTTCCTTGCTATCCCCGGTGCCCTGGTAGTCATGGAATTTTAAGGTTAGAAAGGATCTTGCAGAGTCATCTTCCTCGTTTAGTAGATCTAGCCTGAGGGTGGGAAAAGATGAGGGTCTGCCATGGTCACAAAGGAAAACAGAGAACGAAAGCTAGAACAAAGGTCTCCCTGCCTCCTCAGCCCATGTGCTTTTCACATACCACACTAAGGGAGTCTCTCACCAAGAACTTCACCCTGACCCATAATCCTGGAGAGGATGTTCACCTCACTCCCTACATCTTGGTAGTCCAGCTACATAATTATCTGCTAAAAAAATATGAGAAAGGCAAGTCTTTCATCTCTAAGAATAACTTAGCAACATCACTGTTTTCTTAAAGATATTACCCCTAGCAATTGCTACAGGCTTCTTCCTTCCACATTGTTTCCAAGACAAGGCTGAGTGCCCTCTAGGATCCTGCTTCCCTAAATAGTCCTTAAGTATATTCTGAAAAAAGTGGGAAAGCCCCACATGCAAGGACCCTTATTATAGAAAAAGAATGGAGGCCCACTTGAGAAGGTCACATGACCAGGAGCATTTAAGGTAAGGACAACAACGTATCAGGGACTCAACGCAGCAAGAGGATAGTTTCTGTCATTGAATAAACATTAATGAGAATGTAAATCCCATGCCTTATGCTATTTTATATAGTAAACAACAAGGACATCTTAGAAAACATGTTTACTAGTAAAGAACTGGTAATGTTCCCTAACCCACCACCATAAAATCCATTAATCCAATTATCCCAAATATATTCTGAATTTTACACTTTGCTATAGCAAATAACAAATACAAAATTTCATATTCTAATTTCAAATTACACTGTTTCTACTTCTTTTTCCCTGGTCTAATGAGAAGAAAAACGGTCTGAAGGGGGGCAACAGGGAAAATGAAAAGAGAGTCTTTTAAAGATATACTATGGAAGTAGACCAAGAAAAAAATGAGAAGTAATGTAACATGACGCCAGGGTTTGTTTTTAATGACTTTCTTAAAATTCGTTTTCATATTACTTGGAAAACAGTGGCAATTTATTTCAAGTTGTGACAATCTTGGGGTTTTCATAATGAAAGAAATGCTTTATAAATCTTTTAAAATTACAACTTAATAATAGTCTGTGATAGAAAAAAATCTCAAATCATGTTAATGAAAACTAAGAAGCAGATAAGTAAAACCTTATTAAATGTCTCATATCATACTGAGGTAAAATAAAAGAAACCATCTCATTCTTGACTATTAATTATAGGTCTTATATAGATTTAAGGTTTAGTTTAAAAAAAAAAACTTAAAAATAATCCCTAACAGATTTCAAAGCACACTATATATACCTTTTAGCTATACCACAAATTTAAAATATCAATCAAACAAAATTAAACAAAGATAAACTTTAAATCAAATAGCAAAAAGTCCAAAACACAATGGACACAAAAAAGAATTTAAAACAGCTTAAAACAAGATCAATGAAGCAAAACCAACTAGATCAATTTTGACAACAAATATAAATGAATTAAAATCGCTCTTAAAAGACAAAGGTTCTCACAAGGCTAAAAAAAAAATGGAAATCCAACTAAGCTCCACTTTTAGGAAACATAACTAAAAGAAATGACAAAGAAAGTATAAATATAAAAAGAAGTTCAAAGATGTATAGGGAAATATAAACTAAGATAGCAATATTAATGTCAGCTAAAACACAAAGCACAAGGCATAAATTAGGAAGAAAAGTAGTAGTATTCTGATAAAAGGTATAATCTTCAATTGAGATTTCAACAGTAAATAATACATTAAACATACATACCAAAACAAAACTGACAGAAATATAATGAAAAACTAATGGAAAAAATCACTGACTTATATCTTTAAGCCTTTCATAGATCAGACAAAAAGTAATTATAGAAATACTGTTGAACAACATAATAGATAAATATTTAGGTATCTTACAAAGAAGACAACTTCTCTAAAAAGGTCTGTGGAACTTTAATGAAATTCATCATAAACTAGCCCATAAAGACAACTTTAAAAAATTAGCAAAGTGCAATGCTGTATATCAATTTATTAATAATTACTTAAAGTTTATTTATTTTATTATTATTATTATTTTTTAGCTGAGCCATCCTGCCACCTGTTGGCAGCTCAGTTCAGGCCTGGAATCGAACCGGTGACTCTATTGCTCACACTCTTCAGCGAGCTCTTAACCAACTGAGCCACTCGGCTGGCCCTAATTACTTAAAAGATTAAATGTCACTTGGAAATTGAAGAAACACTCTCCTAAATAACTACTGCATCAAAAGGAACTCTTGGCATACAATCCTATGCTATTTTAGAAATGATGTTAATTGAGAATACAAACCAAAATATATTGGATATGGCCAAACAGTACACAGAGAAAAACGTGCAAGTCTTAAATGCTTTTTGTATTAGAATATAAGCTTTCTGCCATAACAAAGATATTCAGAAATACAGTAGCTTAAGTTATTTTTTTTCCTTTTTCAGGTCGCAAATACAGGGCGGCAGAAGGAGGTGTGCTTCACAAGATCATTCAGGGGCCCAGGCTGGCTCTATCATCTTCCGCAAGGCTTCCATCTCTGGAAGTAGTAGCTGCCGCTATACCTCATATAACCTCCAGCCAGCAGAAAAGGAAAAGAGAAAGTCTAGGTCAAGTGGCTTGTCTTTAAGGTGGTAACCTTATACACATCACCATTCACCTCTCATTAGTCACAAAGCCACACCCTGTTACTGTAAGAGAAGCAGAGAAATGTAGTGTCTAGATGGGCAGCCATGTATGTGCTCAGGTAAAATCTAGGAGTTCTCTATTCTAAGCGACATTGAGTGACTTCTACATATTCTTTCTAGTTAAAAAAAAAAAAAAGAAAAGAAGAATAAAACAAAACCAAGAATGGATTACACGAGGTCTGACAATTATGTTCATGAACTTGCCACCATGCACTTACATTGGCAGCACTGTACAGACAGCTCAGTAAGGCTTCATAACCGTGGTGTAGCAGCATCTCACAGCTGTGTTCGTGTCGACATGTGGCGGTGTCTTGTTGAGTGGCATTCATTATTGTTGTTGCATGTTTTTGTGTGCCATCATGAGAATGTCTCATGAGAAACATTCAGTTTCATGTTAAACTTGGCAAGAGTGGAAGTGAAATCAGGGACATGTTAGTCCAAGTTTATGGGGATAATGCCATGACGGAAATGGCAGTGTACAAATGGAGTAAACATTTTTCTGAGGGGAGAGAACTTGTCACTGATGAAGAGAGGTCAGGGCGGCCAGTAACGAGCAGAACTGATGAAAACATTGCAAAAATTCGTCAAATTGTGCATCAAAATCATCGGTTGACTGTGAGAAGCATAACAGACCAAGCAAACATCAATAGAGAAACAGTTAAGAAAATCTTAACTGAAAATCTTGGCATGAGAAAGGTGTGTGCAAAAATGGTCCTGAAGGAACTCTTACATCATGACAATGCACCAGTTCGCACGGCTGTCTGTGAGGGAGTTTTTAGCGAGTAAACAAATAACTGTATAGGAAACAACCTCCCTACTCACCTAATCGAGTCCCCAACAACTTCTTTCTTTACCCAAAGGTAAAGGAAATATTAAAAGGAAGACATTTTGATGACATTCAGGACATCAAGGGTAATACGACGACAGCTCTGATGACCATTCCAGAAAAAGAGTTCCAAAATTGCTTTGAAGGGTAGACTAGGCACTGGCGTCAGTGCATAGCTTCCCAAAGGGAGTACTTCAAAGGTGACCATAGTGTTATTCAGCAATGAGATATGTAGCACTTTTTCTAGGACGAGTTCGTGAACTTAATTGTCAGACCTCATATGTAATTGCTTCATTTTAGCTGGATTCTTCTTAGCACCTAAAACACTACCAAATATCAATTTAAGAAATTAGAAAAGTACATCAATGACTTCTAAGGATTCTAGGGTCCCATTCCAATACACACAATCATAAGCTAGAAAGTATACTAAGAATTCATGTACTCTCTTTCCCTGTTCAAGGGTATTTAACTCATGCTTTATTGTTTACACTGTGTATACTGATTTATCTAAATGTATTTTTCGAGTCAACTCAGTTTCAGCCTTACCCAGAGGTCTTCTAACATTAGACAAAAAGCTAATGTTTTGCTAGTAAGATAACTTTCAAAACTGGCGGAACTTTTTTAAAAACAACATTACTAAAGTATAGTATATGTACAATAAAATATGTCCATTTTAAGTGTACATATCCATGAATTTTACAAACATCTATATCAATATAATCACCACCATAGTCAGGATATAGAACACATTCATTATGCCACAAAACTCCCCTGTGCCCCATCCAGGTCATTCACACTCCAGGCAACAACCTGTCTGCTTATTGTCACTATAGATTAAATCTGGCTTTCTAGCATTTCTCATATAGTAATCCAGGGCAGTAAATGGAATCATAGAGTTTATATTCCTTTTTGTCTGGATTATTTCACTCACCATCATATTTTTGAGATTCCTCCACGTTGTTGTGTGTTATCAGTACTTTAACCCCTTTATTGCCAAATAGTTTTCCATTGTATGGATATGCCACCTGTGTTTATCCATTCACTAGTCGATGAACAATTAAGTTGTTTCCAGTTTGGGGCTATTATGAATAAAGCCACTATGAACCTTCAAGTCTAAGTGTTATGTGTAAATACATGTTTTCATTTCTCTTGAGTAAATATTTAAAAGTAAAATTGCTGGGTCTTATACTAATAATATGTTTATAATACACTGTCAAATTGTTTTCTAAAATGGTTTTATCATTTTACTTTCCCACCAGCAACATGAAAGTTCCAATTGGTCTACATTTCAACTAACACTTGTTCTTTTTTATTTTTAATTTTAACTATTTTGATGAATACACAATACAATGGTACCTTGTTTTATTGATTTGCACTTTTCTGATGTCTAATGATATTAAACCCCTTTTTTCTGTGCTGCACTAGCCATTCATTATTTTCTTGTGCCTACTTTTTTAACTCGGTTGTCTTATTATTAATGAGCTGTAAGAGTTCTTTATATATTCTGGCCACAAGTCATTTGTCAGGTATATGTACTGAGAATATGCTCTCTCTGTTTAAAGACTGCCTTTTCATTTTCTTAACGATGTCTTTTGAAAAATAGAGAAGTTTTAAATATTGATGGAGTCCCATTTGTCAATTTTTCTTTTACAGTTCATGCATTTTGTGTCCTAAGAAATCTTTGCCTATCCCAAATTCATGAGTATTATCTCCTGTAATTTTTTTCTTAAAGTTTTATAGCTTTAGTCTTTTATATTTAGATACATGATTCTTTCCAAGTTACTTTTTGTATATAGAAGAGGTAAGGATTGAGGTTATTATTATATTTTTTTTAACATTTGGATAGCCAGGTGTTTCACTACCATTTATTGAAAAGACTATCCTTTCTCCATTAAATTACCTTGGTGAGGTTGTCAGGAATCAATTGACTAGATATATAAAAGCCTGCCTTTTCTAAAATTTCTGATATAAAATCATCCAGGGCAGTAAATATAATCATAGAGTTTATATTCTTTTGTATCTGGATTATTTTATTCACCGTAATATTTTCAGGATTCCTTAATGTTGTTTTCAACTAAGTTTTTAACGAGACGGTGTGTGTGTGTGTGTGTGTGTGTGTGTGTGTGTGTGTGTGCATGCGTGTATGGTCTATTTACAAATTCTCTATTCCATTCCACTGATATATACACACATATATATATATATATATATATATATATATATGTCTTCCTTAGCTAACACCACCTTGATCACTGTAATTTTAAAGCAGAAGTTTTAAAATGTAGAGGAAGTTTTGAAATTAGGCAGTAAAAACCCGCTAATATTGTTCTTTGTCAATTTTTGTTTGACTTTTTTAGGCCCTTTAAATTTCAGTTTCCAATTTTTCATTGCCCATATATACACATACAACTGATTCTGTATATCTATCATGTGTCCTACAATCTTGCTAAAATCAATTACAAATTCTAGTGGCTTTTTTGGAGACTTCTTAGTATTTTCTCTACACATGATTCAGATGTTTCATTTCTAACTTGCCAAGTTGTATGCCACTTGTTTCTTCTCACTGCCTATTACACTGGCTAGGACTTATGCATAGGGCGGAGAATAGGCATACTGCCTTGTTTCCTATCTTAGGGAGAAAGCATTCTACGGTTTTACATTAAGTGAGATTTTAGCTAAAGGGCAGGTGTAGATGACGTTTATCAGGTTGAGAAAGCTCCTTTCTGTTTCTGGGTTTCCGAGAGATTTTATCATGAATGGCTGTTGAATTTAGTCCAATGCTTTTTATGCAACTACTGACTGACTCATGTAGCTTTTTTCCCTTTTTTCCTGGTAAAGTGATGATTTATGTAAGTGGATTTTCCAATGTTAAAACAACCCTGCATCACTTTTTTATATACTGCTGGATTTGATATGCTAACAGTTAAGTTTTTCATCTATGTTCATAAAAGATATTTGTTCAGTTTTCTATTCTTATAAAATAGTATTTATCTAATTTTGGTATTAACATAACACTGGTCTCTTAAAATGAGTTGGAAAGTGCTCATTCTTCTGCTATATTCTGAATTATTTCTCCTTTAAATGTTGAATAGAATTAATCAGTTAAAACAATGATGGGCCTGAAGTTTCTTGGTTTTAGTTTTGTTTTGCTTATATGGGAAAGTTTCTAACTAGGAATATACTTACTTTTTAATATGTATTTTTTATTTTTCAGTTACAGTTAACATATAATATTATATGAGTTTCTGGTGTACAGCAGTGATTAGACATATATGAAACTTACAAAATGATCACCCAGATAAATCTAGTAACCATCTGACACCATACAAGTACATCATTATTATAATATTACAGACTATATTCCCTATGTGATACTTTACAGCCACATGACTATTTTGTAACTACCCATTTGTACTTCTTAATCCTTCCCCCTTTTTCCCCAATTCCACCCCCAATCCCACTACCAGCTGGCAACCATCAAAATGTTTTCTGTATCTATGAGTTTTGTTTATTCATTTATTTTGTTTTTAAGATTTCACATATAAATGAAATATGGCATTTGTCTTTCTTTTCTGAATTATTTCACTTAACTTAA
Organism: Hipposideros armiger; assembly: GCF_001890085.2. Taxonomy (NCBI): domain Eukaryota; kingdom Metazoa; phylum Chordata; class Mammalia; order Chiroptera; family Hipposideridae; genus Hipposideros; species Hipposideros armiger. The sequence goes on from NW_017731706.1 coordinate 265,826, forward strand.
TACCCTCTAGGTCAATCTATGTTGCTGCAGATGGCAAGATATCATTCTTTTTTATGGTTGAGTAATATTCCATTGTATATATGTACCACTTGGTCGTTATCCATTTGTCCACTGATGGACACTTACGTTGCTTTCATCTCTTGGCTATTGTAAATAATACTGTAATTAACATAGGGATACATGTCTTTTCGAATTAGCCTTTTGGGTTTCTTTGGATAAATACCCAGAAGAGACGTTACTGGGTCCTTTGTCTCTTGTTATATAGCCTTTGATTTAAAGTCTGTTTTGTCTGGTGTAAGTATTGCTACCCCAGCTTTTTTGTTTCTTTGTTTCCATTTCGATGAAATATATCTTTTCCATCCCTTTTCCTCTCAGTCTTTTGATCTGAAGTGAGTCTCTTGGAGGCAGCATATGTAAGAGTCTTGTTTTCTTATCCATTCAGCCATCTTATGTCTTTTGATTGAAGCATTTAATCCATTTAGATTTAAAGTTAGTGTTTATAGATATGTAGTTAATGCCATTTTATTTTCATGCTTTTGATCTTTTTTATTTTCTTCTTCTCAAAGAAGCCCCTCTAACATTCCTTGTAATACTGGTTTGGTGTTGATAAACTCCATTAGCTTTTTCTTGTCTTGGAAGCTCTTTATCTGTCCTTAGCTTCTAAATGATAGTTTTGCTGGGTAATCTTGGTTGTAGGTCCTTGCTTTCCTCACTTTGATATTCCGTGCCAATCCTTCCTGGCCTGCAAAGTTTCTGTAGAGAAATCAGCTGACAGGCTTATGGGAGCTACCTTGTAGGTAACTAACTGCTTTTCTCTTGCTGCTTTTAAGAGTCTCCTTTTGTCTTTAAAACTTTGGCATTTTAATTATAATGTGTCTTTGTGTGGGCCTTTGAGTTCATCTTGTTTGGGACTCTCTGCACTTCATGGGCTTGTATGTCTATTTCCTTCACCAGGTTAGGAAAGTTTTATGTCATTATTTCTTCAAGTAGGTTTTCAATTCTTTGCTATTTCCTCTGGGTGTTATCCAGGTTGATGGAGACTCAGTACTGCGCTCATCTGTGTGTGCAAGCTGGATGGAGGGAGTGCTCAACAACGGCTTCTGCCAGCACTTCTGTATGACCGAAAGCTGCCCCTCCAGCCCTCGCTCTGAAGCCAGACAATTCAGTTCCCTCTCTGTATGTCCCTGGCAGCTTTCGAGCTGCTACCCCAGGCCTGGAGCTCAGAGCAAGTGAGTCCATCAGCAAGTAAGTCTGTGTGTGGGCCTTGTAAGAGGAACACCTGAGACGCCAGCAGCCCTTTATCTCCCTCAGCCACAATCTCTGCTGGTTTCCACAGCCAGAAGTTATGGGGACTTCTCTCCCCAGCACTGAAACCCCAGGCTAGGGAGCCTGGTGTGAGGCTGAGACCCCTCACTCCTTAGCGGGGACCTCTGCAGCCACAATATCTGTCCAAGTTTTTAATCACCACACGTGTGTGTGGGACCAGCCAGTTCTACATCTGCACCCCTCCTATCAGTCTCAATGTGGCTGTTTCTGTATATCCTTAGTTAAGGGGCTTGTTCAACTAGATTTTAGGAGATTCTCAAAGACAGCTGTTCTGTAGTTTAGATTTAATTTTGATGTGGTCATGGGAGGAGGTGAGCACAATATTTACCTACTCTGTCAACTTCACCAGGTGTTTACCTACTCTGCCAACTTTACCAGAAGAAATATAACTTTTTAAATAGACATGGTGCTCTTCTAATTTTATAATTCTTCCTGAGTCAGTTTCAGTAATTTGTGTCATCCAAGGAATTGATCCATTTAATCAAAGTTGTCAAACTTATTTCCAAAAGATGTTTGTAATGTTACTCATATATGCTTTCAATTTCTGTAGAATCTGTAGTGATGTCCCTTCTTTCTTTCAGTCCTGGTATTATACTTAGTAGCATGTGTTTCCTCTTTATTTTTCTTAATTACACTAGCTGGAAGCTTACTCATCTTTTCAAAGAGCCTGCTTTTGGTTTCCTTGATTATCTCTGCTATTTATCTGTTTTCTATTTTATTGATTTCTGTACTTCTGTTTATTTCTTTCCTTCTACCTACTTTGGTTTTAATTTGATCTTCTTTTCCTAGATTCTTAGAGCAGACATTTAGATCACTTATTTTACACTTTACTTTTTTTCTAATATATGTATTTAAAGTTAAATATTTGTCTAAGCACTTCTTCAAATATATCTCACAAATTTTGATGTTTTCACTCTGAGTCATTTCAAAACTTTTTTTATTGGTTTCAGGTATACAAAACACTGTAATAGCTAGACATTTACACCCCTCACAAATTAATAACCTCCCTCCCCCAATCTACTACCCTCTGACATCGTATAGCTATTACAATTCCATTAACTCTATTCCCTACACTATACCCCACATCCCGTGACAATATATATATAAAATTATAGTTGACATTCAATATTATTCAGCTTCAGCTTCAGGTGTACAGTGCAGTGGTCAGGCATCTACACCATTCATGAAGCAGTCTCCCTAATAAGACAAGTGCCCATCTGACACACTACAAAATCTTTACAACATTATTGATTATATTCCCCAAACTGTCTTTCACATTCCTATGGCAATATTGTGGCTACCAATTTGTGCTGTCTAATCCCCTTGCTTTCTCCCTCATCCCCAACCCCTCCCAGTTAGCAACCCTCACTTTTTTCCCTATATTCTGAAACTATTTGTTTAGTTTGTTCATTTATTCTGTTTCTTAGATTCCACATATAAGTGAGATTATATGGTATTTGTCTTTCTCTGACTGACTTATTTCACTTAGCATAATGTTCTCTAGATCCATCCATATCGTTGCAAATGGTAAGGTTTCATTCTTCCTTACAGCTAAGTAATACTCCATTGTATGAATGTACCATAGTTTCTTAATCCAGTCATCTACCGATGGGCACTTCAGTTGTTTCCATGTCTTGGCTATTGTGAATAGCACAGCAATAAACATAGGGGTGCATATATTTTTTCGAATTAGTGTTTTGTATTTCTCTGCATAGATATCTAACAGTGGAATTGCTGGGTCATAAGGTAGTTCCATTTTCAGTTTTTTGAGATATCTCCATACTGATTTCCATAGTGGCTGCACCTATCTGCCTCCCACCAACAATGCACGAGGGTTCCCTTTTCTCCACAACCTCGCCAGCACTTGTTGTTTGTTGATTTATTGATGATACCGATTCTGACCGGAGTGAGGTAGTATCTCATTGTGGTTTTTATTTGCACTTCTCTAATGATTAGTGAGGTTGACCATTTTTTCACTTGTCTGTTAGCCATCTGTATGTTCTCTTTAGAAAAATGTCTCTTCATGTCCTCTGCCCATTTAATTGGGTTGTTTAGTTTTTTGGTTGAGTTGAATGGGTTTTTTATAAATTTTGGATATTAACCCCTTATCAGATGTATTATTGACAAATATCTTCTCCCATTCAGTAGGATGCCTTTTTATTTTATTGGTGCTTTCCTTTGCTGTGAAAAAACTTTTTAGCTTGATGTAATTTCCCTGTTTCTTTGTTTGTTTTGACTAATGTGTTAGACGTGTATAATTTAATTATAAATATTAAGGAATTTCCAGATATCTTTCTGATATTGAATTCTAATTTAATTATGTGCGGTCAGAGGACATATTCTGAATAATTTCCATCACTTGAAACAATGAGACTTGTTTTATACATTAGCTATGATGGACTATCTTGGTGAATATTCCATGTGCGCTTGAAAAGAATGTATTTTCTGTTGAGTGTTTAGTGGAACATTCCATAATGTCAATGAAGTCAATTTTGTTTATTGTTTTGTTAAGCATATCTATATCCTTCCTGATATTCTTTCTACTTATTGCATCAATTACTGAAATGGATGTTGAAATCTCCATCTATAATCAAAGATTTGTCAATTTCTTCTTTCAGTTCTATCAGTTTCTGCCTTTTGTATTTGACATTATAGTACTGGTTTATTTAAATTTAAGGTTAATATTTCTTCTTGATAAACTGAGCCATTTATCATTATGAAGTGCTCCTCTTTAACCTTATTACTATCACTTGTTCTGATGCCCACTTTGATATTAATATAGCCACTCTAGTTGTCTTATACTTAGTGCTTACATTGTATATGTTTTCCACCCTTTTATTTCTAACTTATCTTGAAGGTTTCTTGAGGACAAGACAGAGTTTACTCTTGGCTTTTTAATCCAATCTTTGCCTTTTAATTAGAGTAGATCATTTACATTCAATGTGATTATCTATATGGTTGGACATAGTTCTACCATGTTGTTGCAGGTTTTCTATTTGCCTCATCTGTTCTTTGTTCTTTTCTCCCTTTCTTCTTTTGGATTTTTTAGGATTTCATTTTTATTAGTTAAAACTCATTTTTAAAAGCTTTTTAGTAAACAGTCTCTTTAACTTATTACAACCTACCTTCACAAACTATTATGCCACTTCATGTACAAGACCCTTACATAGTATGCTTCCTTTTCCCCATCCCATTCTTTAAACTATTGTTATCATACATGTTACTTTCATGTTATATACCCTACATCAAATGAACACTTATTATTTTTGCTTTAAATAGTCATTTACTTTTTAAAGAAACTAAAATAGGAGGAAAAATTATTTTATGCTTATCCACATATGAACCACTTTTACCACTCTTTATTCCTTTGTATAGTCTAAATTTCCATGTGGTATCATTTTCCTTTTGCCTGAAGGATTTCCTTTAATATTTCTTGTAACGTAGGTATGTTGGTCATGAGTTGTCTCGGTTTCTGTCAAAAAAAAGGTCATATTTTTCCCTTATCTTTTTCTTCCTTTATTTTCTAAAGATATTTTTATTGGATATGAGTAGTAGGTTAACAAATTTTTTAGCACCTGAAAAATGCCATTAAATTGCATTCTGACATGCACAGTTTCTGATGTCAAGTCTGCTGCCATTCTTAACTTTATTCTTTTATATGTAATGTCTTTTTTTCTCTCTGCCCACTTTTAAGATTTTTTTGTTTATCACTGATTTTGACAATTTTCTTATGGTGTGCCTTGGTGTGTGTGTGTGTGTGTGTGTGTGTGTGTGTGTGTGTGTGTGTGTGTGTCTTCTTGGGGTCTGTTGAATTTCTTGGATCTGTGGGTTTATAGTTTTCTTCAAATTTGGGGACATTTCAGCCATTATTTATTTAAATGTTTTTTTTTCTCTTTCTCCCTTTTCCTCAAATCTGAGACTCCAATTACATTTATGCTAGATCCATGGTTATTATCGTACAGGATGCCAAGTTGCTGTTCATCTTTTTCAATCTCTTTTCTCTCTATGCTTTTGGTTAAATTCTTACTACCTACGTTTTTAAATTCACTGACCTTGTCTCCTGAAAGATCTAATCTGCACTTAATCTCATCTGGTAAAATTTCCATTTCAATTACTGTATTTTTAATCTCTGGATGTTCTAATTTTTCTTTTTTATATCTTCCATTTCATTCCTCATTATGTTTATATATGTGGACCATAATTACAATAGCTGTTTTAATGTACTTCTCTGCTAATTCTATCATCTCTGTCATTTCAAGGTATATTTCTATTGTCTTCTCATTATGAAATTTTTTTCCTGCTTTTTTGCCTACTATAATAGTTTGATTAGATGCAATTCACTGTGAATTTTATGTTGCTGAGTGCTAGATTTTGTTGTATCTGTTAAAGAATGTTGGTCTTCTGGCCATTTTGAGGGGATTAATATGATTCTTTTCAGGCTTGGTTTTAAGCTCTTTTACAGCTTGTGTAGTGGAACCTTTATTCTATGGGTCAATATTATAGTGACCTGGTATTTTTTCATCTCAAGTTGTCCTTGTCAGTTTTTTTGGGTGTCAGTCTACACACACAGAGTTTGGTATTCAGCTGGATCCTCAAGAACACCTCTATATGTACTTCAGGAACTCCTTCTCTTCCCAACAACCTCATCTCCAGGAGGGTGAGATTTCAAGTGAAATCAGGCTTTTTTATCCTGTCTCCTTACCTGCTCCATAGTGACAATCAGATACTTCACTTCTAGATTCAGGTCACTGAACTTTAAATGTTGAAAGGAGAACTGATCTCCCTCTAAAAACCTACTTTACTAGTAGAGAAGAAGGCAAACTAAAGGGTACTGCTTTATATGCTTATCATTATTATTATTATTTTTATTATTTATTATTTTAAGAATTGAATACCAAAAAACAAAAAACAAACAAAAAAAAACACCTAAAACACACAGATTTTGCCTCTCCAGATACTTACTGAATAGGTAATAACATCAGTAAATATTGAAAAGTGGGATTTTTCCACATCTATCCCATAATTATTCAAAAAAAGTATTTATTTCATTACGCTTACTCTCAAAAATATTAGCCCTTTATTATTTATGTTGGCATGTGCCCTAACTGAAGCCCCCACTAACCCATTAAATAGCTTATACATTTTTTGAGAAAAAAAATGAATAGATGTTTATGCAGAGATTGAAGAGAGGTAGTATGTGGGTGGCAGAAAGCAAACATTTACTCCAAAGCTAGGCTGTCATGAACCAAGTTTGAGTATATAGTTATCTGAAAGTTTTAATAACTTTAATAATCATCAACTATATCTAGAAAGTTATGCAGGCTCACTATTGAAAACTGAAAAATGCCAAATATATAAAGATGAACATATATGCCATCTGTAAACCTATCACTCAGAGATAACAACTGTTAACTTTGGCATGTATCCTCACAGAGTTCTGCTAAGCATATGCATACATACATACAAAATATCTTTCTTAATTTAAATTGAGATTAACAGTGCAGATACAATTTTGAATTTCTTTTTCATTATGTTATAAGCATAACTGAGACTCACTGAATAGTCTTTACAAACATATTTTTTAACCAGGGACTGGAACAGTGTGAGATGTGTCCCTAACAAACAGAGAATATGAATGTACTGAAATTCCTTGCTACTCAGAATGAGATACATGGATCAAGCAGCATCAGCGTTACCTTGGAACTTGTTAGAAATGTAGAATCTTGGCTGTACCGCAGGCTTAATCAAAATCTACATTTTCACAAGATACCCAAGTGACTCATATACACATAAAGCTTGAAAAGCAGTGCCCAGTTTAACCATTTCTCCTATTGTTGGAATTCTGTACTATTTTCACTTATTTTTGCTATGATAACATTATATAGAATTCCCCTTCACATATACATTTGTGTTCTTGAGTAATTATTTTATTAGGAGGGTACACATTAAAGTGGGAACACTACGTCATTATATTCTCTTCCAAATTTGAAACTTCTAATCTGCTGTGGTCTGAGAAAGCAGTTAACCAGGTTTCTTAGAATTATAAGTCTCTTAGATATGTATATCACAAATGTATATGTGAAAGGGAATTCTATATAATGTTATCATAGCAAAAATAAGTGAAAATAGTACAGAATTCCAACAATAGGAGAAATAAAGAACTGAATGGATGGGAGAAGTGGAGGAGATAATCTCAGAGACACAGAGGAAGAACTGAGGGTTGTTAGTTGGGAGTGGGTGGGGATGAAGGAGAAGGGGAAGGGATGAGACAATACAATATGGTAATTACAATATGGCCTCAGGAATAGGAAAAGACAGTCTGAGGAATATAATCAGTAATGTTGTAAATATTTCTTAGGGGGCCAGATGGACTCATGTCCTGTTGGGGAGACCACTTCATAGTCGGTGTAGAGGCCTGACCACCGCACTGTATTTCTGAAACTGATGTTGAATAAGATTGTATGTCAACTATAATTATATATACATTTAGTCTCGGGACATGGAATAGAGAGGGGGAATGGAATCAATGGAATTGTAATAGATAAGCATGATATCGGGGGTGGGAGGGCAATATATGGGGGGAGGGGGGTTGTTACTTTGTGAGGGTGAAAAGGATAACTATTGCATTGTTCTGTACACCTGAAACTAACAATAAAAAATAAAATTTTAAAAAATAAAATAAAATAACAAGTAGTTATACACTTGAGTTTTAATCCCAGCTCTGACAAAACAAGCTGTATAACTATGGGCAATGATGTAACCTGTCCAAGACTTTATTTCCTCATCTGTTAAATGGGGATTATAACAGTATTTACCTCGCAAAATTGCGGGGAGGATTAAATTAGCTAAAATACATAAAGCACTTAGAACACAGTAAATGTTATTTATGTGTTTGCTATTGTCATTCACAAGAAAAACAAGTAGAGAGGCTCTAAGTGAACCTAATATACCATTTTAATATTTGAACTTTCAAACATCATGTGCTTAAAATATACTTAAAAGCCTCTTTCATTTCATCCCTGGTTCTCAGATCTATTCCAAGTACCTGAGTTTGATGGAGAGACGTGTACTACATTTGAGAACTGTTTTATCCCTTCTTTGTTTATTACTTCATTATTGGCTTAAAAGGAGTATGGATATCTTAGTCTTCCTTAAAGACAGGTGCAGAAATTAATCTCGATTGCCTAGGTGCAAGAGGTCAAGAACCATGACACATGTGCAATGCTTATGTTACCTTTAGAATCAAGGAAGTGCTACAATCTTACCCCCTAGGAGGACCCCTGGCTCAAGTCAAAACAGGAATATCAATACAGGAGGTAATCCAAACTGTACATTTTGGGTCAGATAAGCAGTTTTGTTTAGGCCAAGTCAAAACAGTAACCAGAAGAAGGAGTGAAATCTAAAGGACAGATGGAATCATGGGAAAGGGGACAGCAAAGTCAGAAACCCAGAGAAGACAGAGAAAGAAGGGACTCAAGCTGAAAACCAGTGCAGGGGTCCAGGCTTTCCTTAGCCTGTCAGAACAGTGCAGTTATCCATCAGATCGCTGATTTCCTATGGTGTGCCACGCACATGCTGGTGTGGGGCAGGCCCTGCTGCTGCAGAAAGCTGTGACTGGAGACAACTTTTAGATGTGACATCCTATTATTTAGGTGCTAGCTACCACAGCGATCAAATATAAAGTACTTTGTCACAAAGACCCTGAAAATCATTAATTCCTATCATAAATTCCAAGTGCCACAGTTCAACGGTCAAGAAACTTGAATTTCCATGTATAATCTTATTCAGGTCTAACTAAAAGCACTTACAACTTCAAGTTCTCAATTACTTAAATCATATTTTTGCATTTCTAAGGTAAGATAAGAAAATGGCTATTTCACCCTTAATGAAACATTCAAACACAGTCAGTACTTCTCAAAGAGCTTCTGGTCTAAGGGTAGAGATGAGGTGAATTTTCCATTTGTAGCAAACTCTGATCAAAAGCTATTTCCAAATATCATGTTCTGTATTTCTGAAACTCAGTGAATTTTTAATAACTAAAATCTATCAGGGAATTTGTGCATGTAAGTATAGCTTAATTTAGACCCAAAATTCAATCAAAATAATTTTTTAATAAAAAATGAGAAAACGAAAATGTGTCAACGTAAATTACTTAGATGAGGACTTGGCCAGTCTGACTGGAAATCAACATTCATATAGCTCTTCTTTCATCTCAACTATTGGGAATGTCACCTAGAAACGCTTCCTACTTCATTGGTGAGATTGGCGAAAGCTTCCCAATACAAATACAAGAGGTGAATCTGAGGTGGACTCTAAGAATAACTGCTCTGAAAAAAGATCCTAAAAGATATAATCTCAGCATTGGGAAGACCTTAGAAATCAACTCTCCCCTCCTGCACTCCAGCCCAATTTTCCTCCACAACTTCCCACATGGTGATTACCTCAACTTGTACACTGTCAGTGATGGAGAACTCAGTGTCCTGTGAAGTGGCCCAGTCTATTTTCGCAGCTACTAGTATAATTGTTACCAACGTATACAGTATAGTGCTCATTAAACTGAGCAGAAATCTCTCTCTATAACTTCTTTCCATTGAAAATCAGGAAAGAATGATTATCAGGATCTCTGTGACACTAACATACTTTGTATTTGATCCCTTTGGTAGCTAGCACCTAAATAATAGGATGACGCATCTAAGAGTTGTCTCCAGTCACAGCTTTCTGCAGCAGCAGGGCCTGCCCCATGCCAGCATGTGCGTGGCACACCATAGGAAATCAGCGATCTGATCGATAAATACAGCTCTGGCTCTCTAAGGAAGGCCTGCACCCCCTCACAGGTTGTCATATCTCTTGAGACTGTTCTTGTTTCTCTGTCTTCTCGGGATTTCTCACTTTGCTGCCCCCTTTCAGGTATGTCTTTCTATAGCTCTAATCTCCAGTCCTTCTTTCATTTGAAAGCAATTCAAATTTCAGAAATTTGGAATAATAAAGCTGCCAAATTTATAGTGCGACCTCTGCCACTGCTGTGTGGGAGAGCCTTGGACATGTATTTCTCTTCTCTCTAAATCTACCTCTACTAGAACCAAGCTGGGGCTGAACTGGTTGGAATGAGATTACGGGATAGGGGATTAGGAGGGATTGAGCTGATTCCAAATGGACCTGGAGAATTTAAGAAACAGCAAAAAGGCAAGTGGGTAGAGGAAAGAGAACAAGACAGAGACGGGGGAAGATAAAGTAGGCAGGCAGAACGTGCGGGACCTGGTGGACCACGGGCGAGACTGGGGGTTTATCCCGAGTGTGACAGGCAGCCACTGACAGTTCTGAATAGGGAAAAGACAGGAACTGTTTAACTTAAGAACTGTTTAATTTAAGAAAAAAAACCAACAGCTTTTTTCCATGGTCTTACATGGAGAAATGACTGGGGAAGTGAAAGGAGGAGATAAAGAAGTACAGTTAGAAGGCCAGTTATTACAATCATCTAGGTAATTTATGATGGTGGTTATAAGGTATATTATATTAGAGTAGTAGTGGTGGGGTGTCGGCAGCAAAGGGGATTTGGGATACATTTTTTTTTTTTTAGCTGCACCATCCTGCCACCTATTGGCAGCTCAGCTTGGGCCTGGAATCGAACCGGCGACCCTGTTGCTCAGAGCTCGCACTCTTGAGCGAGCTCTAACCAACTGAGCCACTCGGCCGGCCCTGGGGTATATTTTGAAAAGAAGACATACAATGCCATACGCCAACGCCAGTGCCTAGTCTACCCTTCAAAGCAATTTTGAAATTCTCTTTCTGGAATGGCCAGCAGAGCTATCGTATAATCCTTGATGTCCTGAATGTCATCCAAATGTCTTCCTTTCAATATTTCCTTTATCTTCGGTAAAGAAAGAAGTCATTGGGGGCCAGATCAGGTGAGTAGGGAGGTGTTCCAATACAGTTATTTGTTTACTAGCTAAAAACTCCCTCACAGACAGTGCTGTATGAGCTGGTGCATTGTCGTGATGCAAGAGCCATGAATTGTTGGAGAAAAGTTCAGGCCGTCTAACTTTTTCACACAGCCTTTTCAGCACTTCCAAAAAGTAAACTTGGTTAATTGTTTGTTCAGTTGGTACAAATTCATAATGCATAATCCCTCTGATATCAAAATAGGTTAGCAACATTGTTGCAACAATTGTCAGACCTCCTATAAGCCTTACTGATGGGCTGGATGTGGATTAAGAAGAAAAGAGAAAAGTCAAAGATGGCTTCTAGTTTTGGGCCTGAGCAACTGGGTGGACCATTTACTGAGATGAAGATGAAGGAGGCAGGGATAAGTTTTAGGAGAAAAATTTAAAAGTTCTATTTCAGACATGATAAGTTGAAATGTTCATTAGACTTTCAAATAGAGGTGTTGACTAGGCAGACATAGATATGAGCCTTGAATACATGGGAAAGATCAAGGTAAAGAAATAAATTTAAGAAGATACATGGCCTTTAAAGCAAGAGATCACAGGAGATCACATAGAGTATAAATGTAGAAGGCAGCCAAGGACCGGGCCCTGAAAAATGCCAACTTTTGAATACCATGAAGAAGAGACAGAAAAGGAGATTTTGAAATTGTATGTGTACTTTATGCTTTCAAATGCAAGAGGGACTGGAGATTCAAAGCTATGGAAAGACATAGCTAGAACCAATGGGAAAGTTACAGAGGAACAGATTTCTGCTTAGTGTAACGAACACGATAATGAATAAGTCGGTTACTTACTCTTTCTCAAAAAGCAGTTGAAATTATTTTATATCTGCAAACTACAAAGTCCACAGCCAGCCATCATCATCTTTTTCAAAAACCACCCTTCAAAATCACATGCCTATTCTGTTTCTGACTCTTGCCTAGTGACTGAGTCTGGATAACTACCTTTCACGTGTCAGTTGCTCAATTATTCCATGCCTGGCCTCTGGCATATGTCTTAGCTTCTGGATCCAAGTTCTCACCCCAACTAACAAGTACTAGTTGCCCAACACTGACCAGGAGGCACGCTGAGATCATGTTCTCCAGAGCTGCCAAAAGTTCTTGGCATACGATCAATGAAGCACACAATGAGTGAGTGTTCGGCAATTAATCAGGTGACAAAGAACAGCGGACATGTCAGGGAACTGTAGAACAAGCTAGATCAAGGCTGGAACAGAGAACAGGGGATTCTACTCCAGACCAGTTACCCCCGGGGAATCTGCTCTAGGTCACCCGGCGTGATCAGGCATCCTTTTCCCCAGAAGAGCTGATGTAATCTGAAGTGTCCAAGGGTTTAGGGTTCCCGGGAAGCTGGTAACCTAATGAACTGCAAGTGCTGCACACCGTGGGCACTTCTTCTTTCTGCCCATATCCTCAGGGTTACCCTGGAGACACCTGCTACTCTCCCAGCCTCACCTATAAAAGGAATCCCAAACTATCTCATAGGTGTTTGGGAAGATTAAACGAGATCATTGTAAATAAAGTGCCTGGTACATAGAAAGTGCTCTATATATGTCAGCTATTCTCATTTATACTTTAGATGACCACGGAATGACAGTCAGTCAGCTGAATGGTAAAAGTGTGTCTCTAAAAACAACACCTTTAATGCTCTTCTAGCACAGAAGAATAAAAAGGTTTTTTTAGTTCATTTTTCAATGTGTGCACTATTATATAATCAACAGAATTTAAACTTGTCCTGAAAAATCTCTCCTACATTTTTCTAAACTTTTCTACCAAGGTTGGCACAGTTACGTTACACAACTAAGAAGTAAGGATGCAAATTCTATTAATATGAGATTGATAACACCAATTCTGGGTAAATATCAAGCAAAACAGAACTCTCCAAACCTATCATTCAGGCCTGGGCCTCTTGTTTTAAATGTCTATATCCTTTAAGTATAATATATTTCTATTTCCCTTTATTAAATTTAAGTTTAACTAAAATCATTAAAGTTGGCAACAGAAGAAGAAAACCATTTATAAGACCAGCATGGCTATTTTACTTTTAGTAATGAAAAGTTATGTAATAGTTTCAGCAAACTACAGAGTCCCTTCTTATAGTCTTTTAATATTTATAGAAATTTAAAAGAGTTATACTGCAGGAGTTCATTTTGGAAACTGAGAATTTCTATCATATGACAGCAATCAATTATTTTAGATCAATTACAGAAATGTCTATTTAAGAGTTACGTTCATCTTTATTCATACCCTTTAACAATAGGGCAACTGTGTCTAGTACTTGACCTAGAAGCTCAAACAAGTGTGACTGAACAAAACTATACTAAGAAGGGCTCAACTCCAAACCACTGAGTCACATCACTGGACTTTTTGCCTCTAACAATACATTAAAGAAAAGAAAAAGAAAAAAAAGCAATGTTTTGGGAACCATTTAAAGGGCCTGCTTGTGTTAATAGAAAAGGCTGTACTAAACTACCGAAGAACACACAAGTACGTTAAAGGAATCAGGGCTTAGAGCCAAGTATAACCAGATATTCATGAACACCATACTAATATCTAAAAACGAAATCCCACACCTCCATGAAGTGAAAATGAAACCTATAGTTACATGTTTTCCTACATCTCTATTTCATGAAATCTAGATTTTTAAAGGTAATTAATAATTTTGATTTTTTTAAACTACTACAAAGAAAAGCTACTTCTAAACTGTAATTTTCATATCAATAAATCTTGATTTTTCCTGCTTTAAATAAATATTTTTTGGAATTATTTTAGACTTGCAGAAAAGTTGAAAAGATACTACAGAGTCCCTATAAACTGTTCACCCAGTTTCATCTAAAGATGTTAATCTTACAAAACCAAGATTTTGTCAAAACTAAGAAACTAATGTTGATACGTTACTATTAAATAAGTTACAGACTTCATTTGGGTTTCACCTGTTTTTTCACTAATGGCTTTTTTCAGTTTTAAGATCCAATCCAGGGTACCATATTGCTTTATTATTATTATTATTATTATTATTATTATTATTATTATATTATTATTATTATTATTTTTAGTGCTTTAAGTTTAATAACATGCCAAACTTGTGTATCTTATTAACAATATCCTCATTATAATTATTATAGAAAATAAACCTACAGCTCCCTAGAAAATATGTTTATTGGATATTAGGGAAATGGTACATTAAGATTTATGTAAATGTGACATTTCTACTAATGTTTTATTGAGGACAAAAAGGTATCTCATTGACTTAAGAAAGATATGCCCCATTACCTACTTTGGCAGGAACCTATGAGATCAAATTATTTAATGTTTCAGAAATAACTCTTCAAAAAATGCTTGTTACTTACCTATTTCTCAAGGCTCCAGTAAAGAGTCATACAATATATGGTAAATCCTTTAATTAATCCTGTAATAGAATATAAAGTATTATTATAATCATATTCAGATAATCCAGTTTTATCAAATACAAGTAAAAATTACTTTCCTTTCATTCCCAAATTTCATTTTTAATTACTGTATAATGTTTTTATTAAGATAACAAAAGAACTAATTTAAGAGAGAATAATTCCATCAGTGAATTACATGTCTTCAGTTCAAAAATGAAGACAAGCAAAATTTAATAAAAGTTTTAAGATAAATAGAAAATGTTCTAGGGAAAAAATGCCACAATGACTAAAACTGACTAAGAAGAATGCTTCACATTCTTTTCCATGTGCATAATGCTGTAAAAATTACTAAATAGTCATAAACAAGAGAATCATATTGAGAGCACAGCCTTTTTGATGGAAAAACAGTAATTAAGAGTTTGGGATTAGGAGATTTTTGAAAAAACATGTGTCTGGTAAAGTGTCCATGTGTGTCAGTTTGCCTGAGACAGTCCCAATCTATGCCCATTGTCCCAGTGTCCCGCCCAATTTATTATTTGTTCTGGTTTTTCCATTGTCTGGTGATTTTTTATTACAGCAGCATTATAATAAGCTGGGACTCCCAGGCTCTGTTATGATATTGTTGAGCAGTGTGAAATGCATATGTAGTGAACCCAGCTGACATTTTAACATGTGGTTAAATCTGAAAGGCCCTGAGCAGCAACCCATCTCTGGATGGGCTATAACTGACACTTCATCCTCAAAGACAGCACCCAAGCAGCTTGCAGAAAAAGGAAGTGCACTCAGGGGTAGCTAGGGACAGCTAACTCTTTCAATCTTCAGTGAAGGTGGAAGAAATAGTCAATGCTGCTGCCCCTACTATAACTAACTTGAATGTACAAATTTAAGAAAAGCAAATAGAGAAGTTTTACTCTATATGTTACTCTATAAAGCATGACTTTTCAATCAGATCAAATGATTGTTCTTTAAATTTATCATGCTCAGCTCTGATTACAAATTATCATGTTTACATAGTCAAAGTTAAGTGACAGCTGTTACTTTGTTGGCTCTATTAGCAGCAGAAATTCACACTTACATGATGCCAGGTTCCTATCGGTGTCAGGAGATACATCATCTAGAAAAATCAGTTAGTCCAATAATGGTTTGATTGTTTTTAATCAATCATTGGAAGGTCATTCTGTACTCTATGAAACACCCGACATTGCTGTGACTGCTATTTAAGCTCAGTCAAAAAAGTTCAACACCAAAGATAGAATTACAGTCAATTTTCATGATTGACGGTCATTAAACTCTATAAAGCTACCATGAACACTGAGTTAGTGAAAACCAACCCACTGCTCTTAGAGGAAATATAGAGTTAGGTTCCTGTGAGCCTCTGGCCACAACATTTTCACCAACTGATCAATATATAACCCTGTTTGATGTGCGTTTCTGCTTAAAGACACTTTATTTAATATAAATTGTTCAGTCACTAACATTGAAGTCACAGTCAATATCACTAACTCATGTGTGAATGAAGCTTATAGAAAGCATGTATTTTATCTATAAAATACATCACATCACAGATCTTCTTGCACTTCAGCACTGTGCCTGGATACTGTTTTATAACGGGAAATCACCAAGCAGCACAAAAATGGAAAAAATGTGGCACCATGAAAAGGACACTAGTTTACAGTATCAGAGCTGAAAGGAGAGCCAGAGAATTGCCTTATTTTACCTCAGCTGGGAATGTGTGTTGAGCAATCCAAATTTTTTGTCACTCTGCAAATGTCCATGAACGACTACAGAAGACCAGGAGTACTGACTGGGGGTTACAAATAAATTTTTGTAAGTAGGAGAATTTGCAGAATGGAATCTGTAAATAATGAGGATAGACTGTATTTGTTTTTACAGTGATAACACAAATACAAATTTTGGTCAAGCACAACATCATAGAGTAAAAAATAATGTTTTATTAATTTAAAAAATTATGGAACAGAAATAAACTTGGACATGCTTGTGATTCACATATTATTTCAAAATTATGATTTACAGCAAATAGTAACTATTGGAAAGAATCAACAATTTCAAGTTTAATGAGCATTCAATGAAACTTTGAAAAAGACTACAACTTAATGAAATGATTAAAAACAATACTACCATATTTCAAAACTACATTTCTTAAAAAAAAGTACAGGACAAGTATTACATACAAATTATTGCTAAAATAAGTTAAATAATGTTTATGAACTTTTTTTTTTACTGAGAAATCCATGTTCATTTCAAGGTTGAGATAATATAAAACAGTTTTGATTACTTTGATGTATATGGATATATGTGTATGTAAATACTTTTTAGAAATAAATTTACTTTATAAGTAACTTCTTAATTGGGCAATTTTATAAGTTTACCAATATGATAAAAATAATTTGTCAGCCAAAAAATAAAATTATATAATTTTACTATCCTTTAGTACTCCTTATTCTCAAAAGAATCTCGGTTTGGGCAATAAATTAAATGGTTAACCTAAGTCTGATGGTTAATTTTATGTGTCCACTTGGCTATACTATGGTGCCCAACTGTTTGGTCTAACACTAGTCTATACATTACCGTAAAGGTCTTTGTGGATGTGATCAACATTTACAATCAGTTGACTTTAAATAAAACAGATTACGCTCATAATATGGTGAGTCTCATCTAATCAGTTGAAGTCATTAAAAGCAAAGACTGAACTTTCACAAGGAAGAAGTAATTCTGCCTCAAGACTGTAACAAAGGAGCCCTGCCTGAGTTTCCAGCTGCCTGCAGGCTTACCATACAAATTGCAGACTTGCCAGCTCCTGCAATCACATGAGCTACTTCCTTAAAGTAAACAGTCTCTCTGTGTGTATGTGAATATATACATTTTTTTCACCTCAAAACACGTATGTGTGTGTATGTATGTGTCTGCATGTATGTGTGTGTGTGTGTGTGTGTGTATTCATTCTACTAGTTCTTCTTCTCTGAAGTACCCTATACAATAGGTATATGGGTTTAGGAAGTATTAAGAAACTCCACCCAATGGTGGCTGCTCCCTGATAAGAGTAGAAAGTGAAAGTGTTTTATTTTAGGAAGCATGCAACTGAAACAATTAACATGACCTTAAAGAAGAATAGAACCCCAGATTCTAGGGCCACACCTTCTTATGCCAGAATAACACCAGATAACCCAATAACCCAGCTTTTGGAGAATAGGGTCATGTCTTATTCCTCTTTGTATCTCCTTTCTAGCAGGTAGTCTGAGACAGAGAAGGTGCTCTAAAATGTTGCTAAACAAACAATGTCTCAGAAAACATCACCAGTCCTAAATTCTATAAAAGTGGGGCATATATAAAAAAGTATGTCTTTAATGTTTTCAGTAATCATAATGTCTGCAGTAGTTTTAGTGTTGCCATTCTAAACTGTTGCATGTGTAATATGGGATAATTATAAGTGAATAATTATGGTTTTTTTCTGATTCTATAATCACTTCTTGGCACAGAAAAAAGGAGATACAGAAGGAAGGCTTAAATGTGCTGCAGTCTATAGAGTTTTAATCAGAAGTATCAATACATACTTGCAATGTATTTTTTACCATAAATACATACATACATTTATGAGCTCTGTTTACAATAAAGGCCTAGAAACAATGACCAATCAAGTATCAATGAACATCCTTTAGGGCCCAGTGCTTCTTAGAGAAATGGCTGATTCTGGGATTCAGGAGCCAATTCTGAGAGGCTCCCACTGACCAAAGATGGAATAATTTGAAGTTCATTAATGATAATAATTGAAATGGATTTAAATCTATTAAATATTTTTAATTCTAAGAGTTCACAAAATTTTAAGAAATTGATCACCTTTAAGAGATGATAGAGAACCAATTATCTTAAAAATCATTAAATCAAAGGGGAGAAATCAAGAATTTATCCTGCCTTTGCTTTATGCACTTTATCACTGGGTAATACCTAGACTCCATCAATTATGATAGCTTTCTCCAAGACACACATACCTGTAACAGTAAAGAATAAAAATCTAACTGGCTAGGAGGGCATAAGCACAGCCTTTGACCAATAAGTGGATTATGCTGACCAAGGGATGACCTTGGGTAGTGAGGCTAAAATAAGAGAGAGAGAGAGAGAGAGAGAGAGAGAGAGAGAGAGAGAGAGAGAGAGGAAAAAGAAGAAGAAGAAGAAGAAGAAGAAGAAGAAGAAGAAGAAGAAGAAGAAGAAGAAGAAGAAGAAGAAGAAGAAGGAGCAGGAGGAGGAGGAGGAGGAGGAGGAGGGGAAGGGGAAGGAAGGGAGGAAGGAAATAAATTTGAGCAGGAACATCATAATATATGTGCTGTAGGGAAATAGACTTCACATGGTCAGTTCAGTGAAGTCACTAAAAAAATAAAAAGATGATGAAACAAACAACAACATTAACCCCCATCCTCAAGGTTATCACAATGTAATCTAAAATGTCATTTTCAACATATATTGCAAAATGTGAAAAAAAAAGTGTACCCCATTTGCAGGAAAAAGGCAGGCAATACAACCAATTTCAAAGGGGCCCAGATGTTAGCCCTAACAAATATAGACTTCAAATCAGCTATTATAAATATGTTCACAGAACTAAAGGAAACCATATGTATATAGAGAATTAAAGTATGATAACAATGTTTGATCAAATAAAAAATATCAATGAAGATACAAAAATGACTTAAAAATAAAAGACCCAAATAGAAATTCTGGAATTGAAAAGCACAAGAACTAAAATGAAAAATTCATTAGAGGAGCTCAACAGATTTGGACCAGAAGAAGAATTAGAGAGCTTAAAAATAGATCAGTAGAGAGTATGCAATTTGAAGAATAGGGAGAAAGAAAGAATGAAGAAAAATAAACAGCACCAGGGAAAAAGAGAAAAGGGGCAGAAAACGATTTAAGGAAATGATGGCTGAAATCTTCCCACATTTGATGAAAAACATTAACTTAAACATCCAAGAGTCTCAACAAGTTCCAAAGAAGATAAACACAAAGAGATCCACAATCAGACATACATAATAGAAATGTTGCAAAAAAAAAAAAAGAAAAAGAGAAAATCTTCAAAGCAGTAAGAGAAAAATGACTCATCACATACAAAGGAACCCCAATGAGATTATCAGCTGACTTCTCATCAGAAGCAAAAGGGACCATAAGGCAGTAGGATTAAATATTAAAAGTGCTGAAAGTAAAACACACAAACAAACAAATAAACAAACTGTGAACTAAGCATCTTATATGCAACAAAACTTTCAACAATGAAGGTAAAATCAAGACATTCCCAGAAAAACAAAAACTGAGAGAATCTGTTTCTAGATCTGCTTCATAAGAAATACTAAAGGGAGTTCTTCAGGCTGAAAGCAAATGACACCAAAGAGTAATTTGAATCTACACAAAAATAGAGTGCCAATAAAGGTACCTATGTACATAATTATAAGACACTATAATTGCATATTTATTCCCCTTTCTTCTCTTAATTGAATTAAAGAGTAATTCAATAAAACAGTATGCATACCCATACACTTGTGTTTTTAGGCTAGTAACAGAAATTTTATATGTTTGACAATAACATAGAGGAGGCAGATGAGAACGAAGCTATACTGGAATAAGGAAACAACACTAGATGGTAACTCAAATCCACAGGAATATATGAAGATAATGAAAAATGCAAAGGTTAATATAACTAATTCAGTAAATATGTACTTGCTCTTTCTTCCATCAGCTTCTTTAAAATACACAAGATTAAAAAAGTAAAAATTATAATATTGTTGGGTTTCTACTATATAGAGACATAATCTATGTATAAAATAGTAACAAAAAAGAGGGCAGAGTTAAATGAAGTTATTCAGCAGAAAAGTTTATTTTGCTTGAAGTAAAAATTAGAAGTAGATTTTTATAAACTAAGATGCATGTTGTATCCCTAGAACAAACACTAAGAAAATAATTCAAAATACATAATTTAAAACTTAGTAAAGAAATTAAAATACTACACTGGAAAATATTCACGTAATTCAAAAAAGGGCAGTAAAGAAAAGACCAAGAAAGAAATGAGACCTATAGAAAACCAAAAGCAAAATGGCAAATGTAAATCCAACCCTATCAATAATATTAAATGTGAATAGATTAAACACTCCAATCAAAAGACAGAGTTAATCAGATTGTATTTTTTTTAATCCAACCACAGCCTTATATACTGTCTACAAGAGACATATTTTAGACTCAATGATACAAATAAGGTAAAAGTAAAAGGATGGAAAAATATATATTATGCAAAAGCAACCCTACAAGAATCAGACAAAATAGACTTTAAAACAAACAAATAATCAAAGTAATAATAAACATACAACTCAAAAATGATAATGGGAGACTTCAATATCCCCTTTCAGAAAAACCAGGAAGAAAAATCAAAAGATAATAGAAGATTTGAACAAAACTAAAGGCCAACTAGATCTATAACAGACATCTATACAATGCTTCACATACATACATAATACACTCAACAATACAACCCAACAATACAATGTACATTCTTCTTAAGTGTACATAAAACACCCTCTAAGATAGACTATGTAGTAGGCCACCAACAACTCTCAATAATTTAAAGTGGTTAAAATACAAAGAACGTTCTCTGACCACAATGGAATGCAATTAGAAATCAGTAACAAAACAAAATTTTAGAAACAAAAAGTATTGCAAAGAATTACCATGAAAAATTGCACAGCCAACAAATTTGATACTGTTAATAAAAAGGACAAATTCCCCAAAACACAAATACTGAAACTGACTCAAGAAGCAATAGAAATCTTTAACAGGCCTATAACAAGAGATTGAATTAGTAATTAAAACACTTCCAACAAAAATAAGTGCAAACCCAGAGGACTTCACTGGTAAACTCAACCAAACATTTAAATAGGAATTAATACCAATCTTTCACAAACTCTCCCTCTCCCTGCCCACCCCTCAAAAAAGAAGAGAATACTTCTCAAGTGATTCTACAAGGCCAGTATTAGCTGATACTAAAACTAGACAAAGACATCATAAGAAAACTCCAGACCAACATTCTTTATAGATATAGATATAAAAATCCTCAACAAAATACAGTAAAACCTTGGATTGCGAGTAACTTGATTTGTGAGTGTTCCACAAAACGAGCAAACATTTCTAATGCATTTTAGCATGGTATATGAGCGGTGTCTTGCAATACAAGTAGTTTGTTTCCAGAACAAACTGTGCTTGCAAACCAAGGTATTACTGTACTAGCAAACCAAATCCAGCAATATCACCAGAATCAGGTGGGATTTATCCTAGGAATGTAAGGTTGGTTCAATATACAAAAAAGAAAAAATCAATATACCATATTAATAAAATGTTTAAAATAAAAACATAATCATATCAAAAGACACAGAAAAAGCATTTTCCAAAATCCAACACCCTCTTATCATAAAAAGCATTCAACAAACTAGGATTAGAAGAGAACTTCCTCAACCCAATAAAGGACATCTTACGAAAAACACAACTAACATCATACTTAACAGTGAAAGACCAACTAGGAACAATAAAATGATGTCCTATTTCTTACCATTTCTACTCAACATTCACTGCAGGTTGTAACCAAAGCAATTAGGCAAGGAAAAAGCAAATAAATAAAAACAGCATCTAGATTGCAAGGAATAACTTTCTCTATTCATAGATGACATGATTTTTTACATAGCATATAATTCTAAGGAATCTACTAAAAAAATCTATTTGGACAACTAATAACTAGGTTCAAAAAGGTTGCAAGATACAAGAATAATACACAAAACTCAATTTATTTCTATATACCAGTAATGACTAACCCAAAAATAATATAATAAAATTAAGAAAAAAATTCCATTTACAACCACATCAAAAACATAAAATACTCAGGAATATACTTAACAAAAATAGTGTAAGTCTTGCGCACTGTAAACTACAAAACATTGTTTGAAGAAATTAAAGACAACCTAAAAAATGGAAAATGGATATGATAATTCATAGATAAACTTCAAAAACATTATACTAAGTGAAAGAAGTCAGATACAAAAGCCTACATACTGTATGACACGATTTATATAAAAATCAGAGTAAACAAATCCATAGAGACAGCAAGTAGATTAATGGTTGCCAGGGCTAGGCTAACTGGGAGGATGGGGATGAGAAGTGACTGCTAACAGGCACAGGTTTCTTTTTGATGTGATGAAAATGTCCCATACTTAGATTATGGTGATGGTTGTACAACTCTGCAAATATACTAAAACCATTGAATTGTGTACTTTCATGTCTAAGACAGCAAGTTGAATCCATAAATTATGAAAAGAAAAATGCAAATGGTTACTATAAAAGTTGGGATAATGGTTACTTATGGGTTGTTGTTAACATAGACGCATGGAAGAGTTTCTAGAGTGACTGACAAATTTCCATTTCTTGACCTGGGTGTTACTGGCATTGTAATAACTCATTAAACCACATATTTGATTTGGGTGCTTTTCCATATCTGTAGTTTATTATACAATAAAACACTTTTTTTAAAGGGACATTCTTGGATTTTTTAAAATAGAAATTTGAGATTATATGCTAATCATGTGACTTAATTATTGCTAAGACAATGATGAACATATCCTATGTCTCTACTGTCCAGTATGTAATTATTGAGCTCTTAAAATGTTGCTAGCATATTTGAGAAACTGAATTTTTAATTTAATTTAATTTAATTCTATCAATTTTAAATTCAAATTTAAATAGCCATATGCAGTTGGTAACTACCACATAGATAATGCAGGTTTAGGGCATACAAATACTATGAAATTTTTGACAGAACAATAGATGTTAACCTAAAATATCAAAAATAAAATTTATATGTCACTGAAATGGCAAATTTGTGACAATCACCATTTGTTTTCAAGTTTGTAAAAACTTCTCAAAGAGCAATGAAATAAACAGGGCCTAGCATCCTTTTATTTAAACACACACACACACACACACACACACACACACACACACACAAGAGAAGTTTGGAATCAGATGTTCTTGTCTTGTTGAACGGAGCTTTTAATATTCCAAAGAGCTCTTAACAGCAGTCATATTTCCAGATTTCATCCAAACTCTCAAGGAAATAAAAATGGCAAACTGATATGAACATCACTCAAGTGATTTTTACAATATATCACCAACCCCATCCCTGCCCTGTCAGACTCTAAGAACCACTAATTCCACCAGAATCTTGAACAAATCCAAGTAGATATAAAGTCTAAGGTGTTTCTGTCACCCTCCAAATGGTTTCCCAGCCCTAAATTCTCCAGATTTAGTTTTATGACTAGTTTCTGTCACTAAAAATGGTCCTTAACATTCAATCATTAACAAACATTTATTGAGCAACTATTCTGTTAGGCGCTATATTAGGAAACCGATGAAAAGTATAATCTTTGTCCTCAAAGAAATCATCTCCTAGAGGGGAGCAAGCACCAAATAAAACCCCAGAATTCAGCAATGTTTTTAAGTGCTAAATGAGTAGTATTTACATACTTCTGTGGTTGTACAGAAAAGGAGCACCTAGTTCCCAGGAAGAGAAACGGGGCCAGGGAATTGGTGTGGTAGTAGGGGTATCCTTGAGTTAACTCTTGAAAGATAGGCAGGAGCTACCAAAGCAGTGAAGGGAGAAAGAGAAATATTCCAGGCAAAGAGAAAACATGCAAAAGCATAAAGCCCAAGAGAACTCAGGATTGAGGGAAGTTCGGTACTGAAGCACAGTAAGGGAGGGGAAGGGAGAGAAGCAAACGTTAGACAGGTAGGCAGAGACCCAATCCCGAAGCCCTCTGCTTGCACAGGGCGGAAGCTGGGTTTTACCCGCAAGGTGTAGGAAGGCAAAGAATTTTGAGCTCAGGAATAATGTGATCAGGTTTGCATTTTTAAAAACACCACTCTGCAACAATATGAAGTATAAACAAGAAAAAGTGTGAGGCTGGAGACAGGACAAGCATATTAGAGAACATTACAGCAGATTAGGGGGAAATAAATGAGGACTCAAACGAAAGCAGAAACAATAGGGATGGAGATGAAATGATGCAATTGAGGGATATTTAGAGTACAAAATGTTAACTGGCTGTATAAGGGGGAAATGTAAAGAACCAGGGTGAGTCCCGGATTTCTTGTTTGAGAACAAGGGCACTGCCATTCCTCAATAACATAAATACAGAAGGAACGTGTACAGGTTCGAGAGGTAATTTTAAGTTCTGAAACTCAGGAAGACAGTAGTAGTTATTCAAATCAATAATATCAAATGTCCCCAGAGAGTTTAAGTAAGTTCAAGTCTACAGACCCCATCTTGGACTTACTGAATTAGAAGAAACTCTAGGGCTGGAGCCCAGTGATCTGTATTTTAATCACCCTCCAGATGATCTAGTGTACGCTAAACTTGGAGGACCACTGGTCTTACCAGACACTATGTGTAATACTGGCAAAGGATCAGGCCATCACGTGGGCACTGATGGGGAGGTGTATTACTAGAAGGAACAGAATCCAGACTACAGGAGGTTTAACGAATAAATTGGAGGAAACGAAATGGAGAGTGCATGTAGAGTTGTCTTTCAATCAGCTTTAAGAGAAAGAGTGAGAAGAGAGGCAGACTAAAAACAAAGGTGAGAAAAAAAACGATTCACAGAATAAAGTCCTCCAAGTGGTGGTAGTACAGGATTCAGAGCCTGAGCAGAGGAACTGGTTGGTCTAGGAAGGTATGGCAGGCACTGCAGCTGCCTTCCCAGTCCACGCTCCTTCCTAGAAAATTGAACCCTAATTGTGTTCTTCTCAGGGAGGCCTGGAGGGCCATCAATCTTGACTAGTCTAAGCCAATCGTAGGGCTTCTATACCCCTTGCCACTGACTAGTTTACAAATGGGTTATATGATATAAAGTTGGCTAATGGAGTCAACTGCTGGGAGGCTCCTGAGAAGGTTTTTTTCACTCTTAAAAATAGACATGAGCAATAGTATAGCCTAAATGTTTGTATTCCCCCAAAATCTGTTTGTTGAAACCCTAATCCCCAATGTGATGTTTTTGGAGGTGGGGCCTTTGGGAGGTAATTAGGGTTAAATTAGGTTATGAGGGTGGAGGCCCCATAATAGCATTAGTGTCTTTATAAAATGAGCAAGAGACTAGAGCTCTCTCTCTGCCATGTGTGGAAACAGCAAAAAGGTGGCTTTCTGCATGCCAGGAAGGGGCCCTTACCAGGAATTGAATTTTCACGAAACTCGATCTTGGACTTCCCAGACTCCAGAATTATGGGAAATAAGTGCTTGTTCTCTAAACCACCCAGTACACAGTATTTTGTTATAGCAGCCCAAACTAAGACGAAAAGACACCTTCTTTTCTTACAGTCTTGGGTGCTTTGATATAAGGACATAAATCTTGGAGCAAAAGCTGCCTGCCATCTTGAGTTCAGGAGGGGACAGGCCTGAGGACAAAAGCTAACCTGTGGCAGAATGGAAAGTCAGAAAGCTCCCAAGAGCCTAATGACGACAGTTAGCTGCTACATGAACCAACTATAAAACCACTTTTCTTCCAATTTCTAGTTATATGAGATTATAAAATTTACTTATTATTTAAGCCATTTTCAGTCGGTGCTTCTGTTACTTACTTGCCAGCTGAAAGCATTCTAACTGATAATAGAAAGATATTTTCATTGAGATGAGTGTGGATGAAATTAACTTTACCTATTGGAGACATGGGAATTTAAGCAAGTTTCAGCCTGAAGTTTCATTTAATAAACAAAATGCAGCTCATAAGAGACTGGCCTTAACAGCTCTTTTTTGCTTTAAAAAATTTAGTATTTCTAATGATTACAATAGCTAGTGATGAAGATGATGATGATGAAGATGATGATGAATAAACTCATGGTTATTAAAGTATTTTTAAAAGCTAGGCATTTTATCCTTTCATTGTTTATCTACTGCACTCCATTTGGCTGCAATAGTGAAACCATACCAATCTCTTTTACTTTGTTTATAACAATTTTCATGTCTGTTTCATTTTTCATACTTTCATAGTATATAAAACTATACCACAATATAGTTTACAGAGGGAATCCTTAACTTTAAAGAACAAACACTGTGAAAACCAAACAATTTATAAAAAGATTTGTTTTCATTTCCATATATTTTCTAAATCTATTCAAGAAAGGAAAACAACATTTCAACCACATCTATGGAATGATACCTTTGATTTCAAATCAGAGGGTGGAAAATCAACACTGTAGTCATATAGATAAACACCAGAGAAAGCATGATTTAAGCACAAATAACAAAAAGCACTAGAACTGTGTGCCTGTCCAAGCAGTCCCCAATGGTGAAAAAAGTTTTAATTTGAGATGGTTTTTGAAGCCCCAAATTTTTTCCTTTAGGAACAATGTTACTATGAGTCATTCCATTGCAAGGCCAGTCCATAAAAGTCTTATAAAACCACGTGCATAAGACTATTGTTTGAATTATATCCATATCCAGGCAGAATAATACTCTTTCCTTTGCAAAATAAATCATTTTCTCCCTTCACCCTCTACCAAATCCCAGAGGAACTGGCCTACTAGTGGCCTCTGTTCACTCTCCAACCTCATTTCTCCTTACTCTCCACTCCACATTCTGTGGGTCAGCCACCCACCTTTCTTCAACCTGCAAGGCCTTCTCCCCTTCAAGTCACTGCTGTCACGCCCTTCTCGTCCTCTTCTAGGTCACCTTCGCTCAGCCTTCGGGTCTCAGCTTAAATACTACTTCCTCAGGAAAGCTGTCCCCACACTGAGTCATGTGTCCCTGCCACACTTCCCACCAGAGTATTGATCACAGTGTATTGTAATCACTTTCCCTATCCCTCCATAATCTCCATCATGTCAGGGATACATTTCATTTGCTATTATTTTAACCCCACAGCTTAGAAGAGTGGCTGCCATTTTGAAGATGTCTTAATACATATTTGTTTGTATGAATAAATTTTCATAAGAGAGGGTACTTCAATGTATTTTTAACCTGATGTATGGTATATTTAAGCTGATCTAAGGCCATTACCAAGGAATAAAAGGGTTTTCCAAAAGAGATTTCTCCACTCCTGAATTTATACCTACAAATTGTTTATACAGAGAAGGCTACTTATCCAATTTCTTCCCCATTGTTGGTTTATAAAGTAACTTAAATGGAACATTAAAATTCTAGCAAACAGAAATAAGTATATTTTCTAGTATTACCTTTATCTCTTTCTTGCAGGTAATGTCATTTACTCTCATGGCTTTTACTATAGTCAATGAAATGCTGATTCCCAAATTTGTATCTTCTAGGCCTGCTTTCTCTTTTGAATTGAGGGTCCAAATTTCCAGCTGTCTATAGTTTTCTACCTGAATGTCCCACAAGGACTTCACTCCATCCCCAGATCCTCCCAACCTTTCTTTCCTCCTGTGTTCCCCATTTCAGATAATGACAGCCTGACACTCAAGTGATCTCACCTTATTTCTTAAAAATCGTTCCATGGACCAACAGTGGTGTTCATCTCCTGGAATCTTGTTAAAAACACAGAATCTCTGGCCCCACCCCAGACCTGCTACATCAGATTCTACCTTTTAACAAAATCCCCAGGCAATTCATAGGCACATTAAAATTTGAGAAATGTTGATCTCTAATTCATTTTTCTCCCTACCACCACACATCAACTCTGTCACCAAGTCTACACAAGAACATGTGTCACGTATATGCCACCCATGTTTGTTATCATTTAAGCCATCGCCTCTTGTCTGGAACATTTCAGAAGACATACTCTGTTGTACAGCTATGAATTTTGAGAGACGCCCCATGGTTGGCTAGCCAGGACTGTGCATAATACAAAGCTCATCTAATCCATGCTGCAATGTAAAATCTAGGGATGCTTACAAAGTGTCACATGGGAAAGCATGCAAAAATAAAAGCCAAAAAGATTGAGAACCACTCTTCTTGTTACAATCATTCTCCATACTGACCTCCATTTTCTTTCAAAATACAAATCTGATCATGTCATAACCCTCTCTAAAGTCTTTCAGTGGCTTCTGAATACATCATGCACTTTCTCACCTCCTCCTTTCTGTTCATGCTTTGCTCTTTTTTCCTCCCTTTGGCAAAAATCTTGCTCATCCTCTGAAGTCCTGTTCAAGGGTCACCCCACTGGAGAAGAATCATCTTATCTCACCAGTCACCTTTGCAAGTAACTGCTCTGCCCTCCTACTGCATTTTGTTCATCGCTGATCATGGCTGTCTGTCTTCCCTGCCAGACAAGGACTTCCCTGAAGGCATTCTGTATCTCTCAATCACTGACAGATGGTAGACACTCAAAATGCGTTCAAGAAGTCAACTACCATTTATACCTGATGTCATCAAAAGCTGAAGAATTTAGCACTGATACTGTGAACACACTTATAAACTACAAAATACTAACTACCATATACCTATAAGATAGAATCATTTAGAATATAAAGCAAAAAATGAAAGTATCTCCAGGCATAGCAAAAGTTCAAATATGCTTGGAGACTTAATGCATATTCACATAAATGTAGCCATCCCCATGAGCCCACACTTTGGGGAGTGTACCCTGTTTCCTTATAGTTAATCCAGATAACTGGATGGGACCGAGAGAGGTTAGCCTTTGATGGGGAGTGCAGATCAAGTCTGACAGCTGAATTTTTAAATTATACATTTATCATAAAGATTAAAAAGTTATCTTTATGTAATAGAGAAAAATTACCTACAATTTAAAATTATTAAAATTTCATTTTTGCATATTACTTTTCCAGTGCAGTTCAAATTGCACTAAACATACCATTTTGTATTTTGTTCCAAAATTTTGCCATAAATTAACTCATAATTACATTTCCAGTGACCATGTTATTTCATCATCTTGACATATTGCAGTTCATTAAAACATTCACCAAACTTTGATAATTTATTCAGCATTTATTGAACAACTACTGTGTGACCACCCCTAATCTAAGAACCCCCGAGACAAATGGCAGAGGCTGACTCATATACCCAGGACTGCAGAGTAGTGCTCAGCACAAAGCAGAGGGTGGCTCACCAGAGCTGAGGTGGGTGGGATGCCCCCCAACATCTGATTGCTGCTCTCAGGGAGGTCAGGAGTAAGAGGGGGAAGATGCAATCAGGACGAGGCATAAGAGTCTGAAATCACATATCATGTTTGGGGAAAGGCAATAGCTGGGAGCAGCTACAGCACAAGGAACAATCAGAGTGAATGGCCTCAATTCCTTAAAGCCTCCCCAGAATTGGGAGTTATTTTACTTTCCCCAGTACTTTTGAGAGAATAGAAGGGGTAACTCAAGGTTGACTTAAAATGCATCTTTGATGATTACCCATTTTTATTACTAACGCTATTACTCAATCTGCTAAAATTCTCTGTCCACTTGTGTACTAAATCTTGATATTTTTTTCCTCATTAAGTTTGAGAGGACTCTTCAGGTATTAAAATTTTTAAACCTTAGTCACACTTGATACAAGCATTTCCCCCAGTCTGTTATATTATTTTTTCATTGTGAATAAGTCTTAAATTTTATATATTCAAAACTGTTGATCTTTTCTTTGGTGAGTTTTTCATTGCTCCAATACTGAGTTATCAATCTTTCATAAATCTAGTGAATATTACATTCTACTTTCTATTACTTTTTTCCAAAATGTGATTTTAAAAAGTATTTAGCTCTTAAGACCAACAAGACCTGATAAACGCATGATGTGCATAAACATTCACATATAGCCATTAGCCTCCCACCCCCTTTGCTAAGATACAGCTAGGGAATTCCCTTTCATCCAAACTCCTCATTCATTTTACTTCCAATTCCCTTACAATCACAATGCTGGGAAGAGAGGAGCTGGAGCTGGTGTCTTGTGTGCTGTCTTTAGAGATGGCCCTGAGACATCCACACCCTCTATGAAACAATTAAGAATCAATATTTTAAGGGACATATTGGGGACAAAAAAACACTTAAGAGATGCATCAGCAATAAAAATCAATGCTAATTTTAAAGTAGTGTGGCAATATTTACTGTTAGACTTTCTAACTCCCCAAAACGTGACTTGGATGCCATAACCTTTTGACTTCATATCATGGTAGGTAATTTTCAAATTAGAAAAGGGGGCTTGGTCAAGTGTTTGCAGCTGAGCATGTCTGACTCCCAAGGGAGTTTGGAAATTGGAGGGGAGGGGCACTTTTCAGATGTCACAATGCGGGAACACACACTGCTCTCTGTGAGGAACCAGGGATCATAAGTTTTCCTCAAGGTACAGGACAATCTTATACCATAAAAACCTGTCCCACCCAAATGCCAATAGCCACCTCATTTCAGCTAAGAGCCTTATAGCCCAAAATGTCTTGCTTTCAATATCTAGTGAAGGCAAATCTCCTGGCTCTCACTGGTTCTACCCACCCTGCCATATGAGTAGGTACATGTTTCACAGTAGGAGGACCAGCCCTAGGGGAGACCCCGAGGTGGACCTGGCTGTACTGGATATCTTGCTCACTCCTCCTGTGGGGTCTCTCACTTTACTGTCCATTCTGGCCTGTATTCATTCAAGCAACATTCCCTCAAGTTCCTGGTATTTGGCTACTTCCCTCATTCTGATCCACCAAAATCTGTTTCCAGCAAATTTTGAGAATGTACTTGATAAACAAATCATACTAAGATATTAGTCTCATGATGATACAACACATTCCTCATCTCAGGGATATTTATAGTTAAGGCTTACACCAAAGACACCACTTCTTGCCATCTTCTCTGTTACCACCCTGGTCCAAGCTACCATTTTTTTTTTTTACCAGGATCACTACAGGAGTTTCTTTATCAGTCTTCCTGCTTTAACCTTCCAACTCATTGTCTGTTCTCAACAAAGAGCTGACCTAAGTGAGATCCTATCATTTTTCAGCCCAAAACTCCCTTATAGCTCCTTAATTCGATAAGAATAAAAGCCAGGTATCTCTAATAGCCTGCAGGTTATAAATGATCTGAAATGGGAAAACTGGAGGAAGAGTATATCAGGGAGAAAGAACAAGAGTTCATTTTGGTCATGTTACATTTGAGATGTCTGTGAGACACTGAAGTGGAGCTGCTAAAAAGACATTATTATTAGATCCTCAGAAGCCAGCTTTAGGCTAGATAAGTGATTCTCAACTGCAGGTGATTCTTTCCCTCGCCCCCCCACCCCCATCCCTGGCCCACGGGGACACCTGGCAATGTGTACAGACATTTTGGGTTGTCACACCTGGGAGAGAGGTGTTGTGTTCTACTGGCATGTAGGGGGTAGAGGCCAGAGATGCTGCTAAACATCCCACAATGCACAACACAGCCCCCCACAACAAAAAAAGTCATCTAGCCCAAAATGTCACTAGTGCCAAGGTTGAGAAACCCTGGACTAGAGACATAAATATGGAAGACTTATTCAAAAAGATCATATTTAAAACCCAAAGTGCAAAATGAGAAAGAAAAAAAAAAGACTAAACCTTGAGGAACCCCTTTCAAAGTCAGACAAAAGTGCAAGAACCAATACAGAGGACTAAAATGGGTCAGTCAGAATGGGAAAAGGAAAAGCAGAAAGGGGTGGTGTGATAGCGGCCCAGGGAAGAGCATTCCTGAAAGGAAGCAACGCTCAGCTGCGTTCACCTGCATGGAGAGTTGCTAAAACATCAAGTAACACTGGTAGCGGGTAAGAGGTTTGCAAGACTGAAGGAGGTATTCTGTGGGGAGTGAGATAATAGAGGCACATGGGAAGATTATTGGGCAATTTTGAGGCTGCTGAGTATATCATTAAAGCGAAACAAACAGGCAGGTGGTTGAGTTCTCGTCCAGTCCAGAGGCTTTGCCAAATAAAAGAGATCAAAGAGGTACAAAGGAATCAAGGGGATTTTCAGGAGAGTAATTTGAATTGGGGCAGCCACACTGGATAAGGAAGGAACTGATGACAGGAAGGAACTAATGAATATAGGGAAATGGGAGGAGGGTTAATGAATTGAAAGTCTTGATGAGTCATAAATACTTTCCCATTATCAATCAATATATTTCTGTACCATGCTTTTAATTGCTCCATAATAAAATATTCTATTTCCTGATATTATTAAGTTAAATGTAGTTTTTCTTTAATAAGAAAGAGCTATTTACTATTTGAACACTGCTCACCATCCTACTTACTTTCCTGACCAAGATCAAATAGCATTTATGGAAAAGACCATGTTACCATGAAAGACATGCTGAATAACAGGCCTGGGTTAAAACATCAGCTCTTTCATGTTTTGGCCTTGGACAATTTACCTAACCTTGCTGAACCTAAATCTGTTCATTTAATTAACAGATTGTAGCAGGCAAAATAATGCTCCCCCTTCTCCCACCAAGGATATCTAAATCCTAATCCTTGAAACTTGTGAATATGTTATGTTACATGGCAAGGGAGAATTGAGGCTACAAGTAGAATTAAGGTTGCTAATCAACTGACCTCAAAATAAAGAGAGTACCTTGGATTATTCAGGAGGGTCCCAAGTAATCACATGGGTCCTTAGGGGAGAAGAGGGACTCAGAAGAGGCAGAACCAGAGAAATGGTGCATGTGAGGAAGACTCAACACGCCAGCCCTGGCTTTGAGATGGAAGGAGGCCAGGAGCCAAGGAAATGTGGGCAGCCTATAGAGGCTGGAAAAGACAAGAAAATTGATCTCTCCTAAAGCTTCCAGAAAGAAATGCAGCTCTGCAAACACTCAGTAAGGCCCATTTTGGGCTTTTGACCTTCAAAACTGTAAGATAATAAATTTGTATTGTTTTAAGTAATGAAATTCTTGTTAATTTGTTACAGCAGCAATAGGAAACTAATACACAGGTAAAACAAATCACCTTCATACACTGTTGTGTAGATTAACCAAGATAACATATATGAAGTACCTAGCAGAATGCCTAGTACATAGGAAGCATTTAAATAGCTTCCTTGCTATCATTACTAATACTATTAACAGCACCAAAAGCAATAGTAGTTAAAAGAACACTGACTCAGTTCAAGAATTTACTCAACTCTGTGAGTAAGATATGTTAGCTAACTAAGATATCTTAGTCAACCTCTGTAGGACTCAGTTCTCTCACAAAAAAAAAAAAAATGAGGAGGCCTAGAATAGATGACATCTAAAGTTTCTTCCAGCTCTAAAATGTTAATGATTCTAAAAGCTAATTCCTTAATGACACATTCTACTTATCGCTAATTAACTGATTCAGAAAATCCTATTAAATAAAAATAATAAGCCAAGCAGTTTTCATTTTATGTTTCAACATTTTCAATATTTTATATTGCTTTATAAAATTGAATCATGGCATAAAACTCATAAGCCTGCAAGCAAGGAAAAATATCTAAGTCATCCTGCTACTATTTAAAGGCCTTACAGCCAAACTACAATAATAATGATATCTTCTCAAACCGCTCAAAATATATTCCCACATATTACCTCATTCATTTTTTAACAGCTTTCTTGAGATATAATTCACATACCATACAATTCACCCTTTTAAAGTGTACAATTCATTGCTTTGAGTATAATACTTCAAAGAATTCTGCAACCACCACCACAATCTTAGACAGTTTTCATCATCCCCAAAAGAAACTCCCTACCCATTAGCAGTCATTCCCCATCTGCCTCCTCCAACCCTCCTACCCACTACTTTCTGTCCCTATGGATTGGCCTATTCTGGATGTTTCATATAAATTGAATCATATAACAAACATATGGCACTTTTTTGTCTGGCTTCTTTCACCTAGCATAATGTTTTGAGATTCACCCATGCTGTAGCATGTCCTACAGTAGTACTTCATTCCATTCTATTGCTAAATAATATTCCACTTTGTTTATCCATTCATCATTCATCAGCTGATAGACATCTATCTGGGTTGTTTCAACTTTTTAACTATTAGGAATAATGCTGCCATAAAGATTCATGTACAAGTGTTTATATATATGTTTTCATTTCTTTTGGGTATATACCCAAGAGTGGAATTGCTGGGTAACATATGGTAACTTTAAGCTTTCACCTTTTAAAAAACTGCCAAACTGTTTTCCAAAGCAGCTGTCTACTTTTACATTTCCACCAGCAAATGTAGGAAGGTTCCAATTTCTCCACAGCCTTAAAACTTATTATCTTTGAATATAGCCAACTAGTGACTATGAGTGCTCTCTTTTGTAGTTTTGATTTGCATACCCCTATGATTAATGATGTTGAGCATCTTTTCATGTGCTTATTGGCCATTTGTATATCTTCTTTGGAGAAATGTCTATTCAGATACTTTGCCTATTTTTTAATTGGGTAATTTACCCTTTTTAATATTCAGTTGTAAGAGTTCTTTATAAATTCTGGATACAAGTACAATATCTGATATATGATTTGCATGTAGTTTCTCCCATTCTATATATCTTATCTAATCCTAGTGCAGCTAATTGCACTCAACAGATTCTGTGTTGCTGTCCCCATTTCACAGAATTGGCATGTCATATGATTCAATAGACTTGACAACTGACAGACTCAAAAGGAAGCTTATAGCTGTGCCTGCCTGTTTTTATTTAATTTAAAGAGGCCATATATTGATAGCAACATTGTGACAGAACACCAGGAAGTCTCCGTCACTCAACCCTAATGCTGTCAATATTATTTCCAGTTACATCAAAGATGGTTCATTTATTCACTTGAAAAATAGTTATTGTCACGTGGCAGGCACTGGGTGCTACTCCTGGCTCAGCATGCATCAGCGAACATGACCGAATCCTTGTCCTCATTAGTCTTATAATTTGGCAGTGTCATACAAAATCTCTAGGTCTAAATCAATTTCTTAATAGCAAATAGTCCAAAGACATTTTCTACCTTAATGCTAAAAGATCCGCCCTCTTTTCAGAGGAACCATTACAGATTTTAACGCAAGTGATATTCTTTTTTTTTTTTTTATCCAAAGTGTCAAACTTATTTTGTGGTCTAGAATGACTTTGTTTTAAGTATTGGCTTTACTATAGTAGGTCATCACTTAGCTCTTATAAATCCTTTTCATAATGCGGCAATGCTTCCTTTAATGACACTTGTCAAAATGAAACTTTGACTAAAGGAAGAAAATACTCATGTTTTTTTACCTTATCCAGAAAGCTTGAAGGCTCAGAGTATATATCGTGGCCAATTATTACCGCGTGCTGAATAAAAACATTATAATAGTTCCATTAAACATGAAAACAAAAATACAGAATTATAAATCTGACAACTTAAAAAGGTAATTCTAACCTTGTCTATCAAAATATTCCTAATGCAGAGCAGAGGGACTGAATAATCCCCAGAAGAGTAAAGGCACAGCCTTAAGTGGCCCACACAAAGTTTAAATTTCTCAGTTTGTATTTTTTCCCTAAAAGAGTTCACACAAAGGTTACATTCTCAACTATAATACATCAGTTTCTTTTATTATATAAAGAAAAAAAAAATTAACATTTTTAATTAGGGTCAATATAAGAATTTGTTGAGAAGGAGCTGGAACTACATTAATTCTAACTGTGAAAATTTAGTACATTAAATAACAGCCAGCAAGTAAAACTAACACTCAGGAAAGATACCATGCCTATCTCATGGTTCTGAGTGCCCTCAGCGCACCCTTTTGTAACCAAGGTGTACACACTGCCGTTTGACTAGCTCGGTGCCTAAGGGTTAAGAAGGCATGGGCCCAGCATGACCTGAGGTGATCCCAGAGGTGGCCTGCTATAAGCAGGCAGCATCACAGTTCAATGCAGGGCTTCCCCACTCTGATCTGGGAGTCTTCTGGCCTGTCGTGGGTTGCTGTGTGGGGACAGAGAATAGCTGTCAGCAGGCAGGGAGCACAGCATTCCTGACTTCCGGTTCCCTCACATCTACCTGTCTTATGTGCTAGGCTTTCGTGTAAGTTTTCTGAAGTCTGAGCTCCGACTGAGGGAAAACAGGGCTGAAATTCTAAATCTAGAGGAAGTCTTGGCCAGGCAGACAACAATGTCCATCAGATCCGAAAGACACCGTGAGGACAAAATGGGAGAATGAATAATGAAGCTGGTGAGAAGCAGAGTCAAAAACAGGAAAGGGTGCGGTATGAGCCAAGGGTCGGGGTCAGGCCTTTGTCCACTGAAAAGAATGCCTATTGTGGAGCGGGTGCGTCTGCTTAAAGGAGCAGCAATGGGATCCTTCACCCAGAAGCACTCAACGGCTGAAATCTCAAACTACAATACGCTACTTCCAGGCTACAATCTTTTATCCTTTTGGCTCTCAAGATTCCTTAAGTCCCATTGCCAATCCATTCTCCACAAAACAACCAACGTGGACCATCAGAAAAGTGAAACAGTCACTCCTCTAATTCAGACCTTCCAATAGCTTTCCCACAGCACTTGAATAAAATCCTACATCTTTATGGTGGCCCTAATATGTCATGCCCCTCATTAATTACCACTCTCCTCCTCGCTCACGCTCCCCAGTGCCCTGGCTGCTCCTCAAGCAATCACCAGGCCAGGCTCTGCTGTGCTATTCCCTTACCCACGTGCACTGCTGTGTCCTAACCACACTCCAGTCTCTGCTCCGAGGACACCTCTTCCAGGAGCCTCTTCCTGTTCACAGTATCTCAAATAGCAGATGCATCACTCTCTAACCCTTTACCCTTCTTCATTTTTTTCTTTTTAACATTTTCTTACAATCTGAAGCCATAAATATATTTGTTGTTTACCTCCCACTAGAAGCAAAATCTACCAGGGTAGGGCTTTGCTTTGATGACTGTTTTGACCTAGGTAGCCATGCCACCCAGAACAGTGCTTGGAAGATAAATGCTCAATGTTTATTGAACAAACAAGTGAATAAATCATACTTGATCTTAAATATTTTTAGTATCCAGGCTTTCCCCAACCCCTCTGTATGTGTTTTCTGATCTATAAACTGTGCCACAAGCTTCACTTCTTGCCCACTATAACCTATGATGTGATCATCCAGCTTGGCCCACTCCCTCGCCTAAACTCTTCACTACCTTACCAGCTTGTCCTTCCCCTAAACCAGGGGTTAGCAAACGTTTGAGTCGGAAGAGCTGCCAGAGGTCAGTAAACTGCGGCTCACAAGCGTGTGGCTCTGAAGTAAAATTGAAAATGAAAATAAAACTATCATAGTTTCATTTACAAAAATTTTAAAGGACATTATTCACATAATGGTGATTATGTAAAAATGTGTTTATGGTTCTCGAATAATTTTTAAACTGTTGTGAGGGATAGGATTGGCTCTTCCAGGGGTCAGCAAACTTTTGAGACAGAATGTACCCAAAGACCGCATGTGGCTCGCGAGCCTCAGTTTGCCAACCCATGCCCTAAAACAATCTAAGGATCTACTTCTTCACTCTCACCCCAACCATCTAGAGAGCGCTGCCATAAAAAGCCACAAACATGCCAAATGGGGGTTCTGCAAATGCATGGTTTCCCATCTCGGTAGGCCCTTGCTTACTGCTATCCACCAATCTCTTCTAGGGCTCCCAATCAGCTCCCTTTCACATCTTACAGATTCAATTCCAAATTTCCATCACTTTCTTCTAGCTTCCAACTCTCCCCTCCACTCAGCAAATGGCATCACCTCCACAGAAACAAAGGAAAAGTTCTTAGGTCAGGCTCCCTCAATTTCCTCTCCCCACTGACCAACAACCAATAACTGACCGATAACCAACAACCATACACCCATTCTGCCCTCCTTCCTGGTTGTGTGGAGGAAGGATGTCCCTCTTTGTGCCCAAAGCTAACCTTCAACCAAAACCCTGGGACTCAAGCCACCCTCCCACCTCCTTAGGGATCTGATGCCATCATTTATCCACTTTACCCTCCACATCTTTAATTTCTCCTTTTCTTCTAGCTTTCCCCCCACTGCATGTGAATGGTTAAATCTCTCCCATCATAAAACAAACAAACAAACAAAACTAAGAAACTTCTCCACACAGGGAGCCTCTCTTGTACTGTCCTATTTACCCCTTTCTCTCCACAGCCAAGTGTGTTGAAACACAGTCTAAACTCACTTTTTTACCACTCCAGCCCCACCCCAATTCACTAATTAACCCTCTGCAATTTGGGTTTAGCCTGCAAACACAAAGCTGTCCCTCCAAAACATAGGTGACGTCTTAACTGAAAATTCATCCAGAAGTTACCAGACCCCTCAATTTAATATCAACACCCTTAA
Organism: Hipposideros armiger; assembly: GCF_001890085.2. Classification (NCBI taxonomy): domain Eukaryota; kingdom Metazoa; phylum Chordata; class Mammalia; order Chiroptera; family Hipposideridae; genus Hipposideros; species Hipposideros armiger. Next base: position 304,737 of record NW_017731706.1, read on the forward strand.
TCTTAAAATGCTCGTCTCTTGGCTTCAGTAACATTATTCTTTCTTGGTGTTCTGCTTTTTTGGACCTTGCTTCACAGTCTGCTATTGACTGTTTGATCTAAGTCTCTATATGTGGTATAGCATTAAAAGCATGGGCTCTGTCATAGTCAGCTTTGGCTGCCACAACGAAGCATATGACTGGGTGAGAACAGAACACAAGTTTATTTTCTCACAGTTCTAAAGGCCAGGAATCCAAGACCAGGGTGCCTGCATGGTCAAGTTCTGGTGACAGATCTCTCCCGAGGTTGTGGATGGCCATCTTCTCACTGTGTCCTCATATGGCAGAGATCTTCTGTGTCTCATTCTCTTCTTACGAGGGCCCCAGTTCTATAGGATCATTTAACCTTAGGCCTCATTTAATCTTAATCACCTTCTTAAAAGCCCTATTTCCAATACAGCTATATGGGGGGAGGGGCAGGGACGGGAAGGCTTCAACATGAATTTGAGGGAACACAATTCAGTCCACAGCAGCCAACAATAATGAGATTTTAAGTTAAGTATGATAAAGCTGAATGTTATGTAACAGTTAACTGTGCAAGTATAAGAACTCCAAAGCAACAAAGAAAATGGGCATCACATGAAAATATCAGGATACAGAATTTTATATAAACATGTAAAATATATGCATGTGAAATAAAAAGGAATATATAATAATCATAATAGGAATGATGTTCAAGTAAAAGAGTTTACTTCTAATCTCTGTTAGACAATTTGAAAAATAAATTTTCACAGAAAGAATATATAAATCAAAAGCTCCAACTGAAAAACAAATCACTAGGAACAAATCTAACTGTTTCCTTATATCACTGCCATCTGGCATTAACTAGGATGTAGGCTATTCTGACAAAAGAAAACCAAGAATGTCTTGGCTCAAACAAATGGAGTTTACGTCTCTCTAATGTAATAGTCCAGTGGTCCCACGAAGGTAGAGAGCGCTCCTCAGTCCAGGGACTGAGGTCCCTTCTCTCTTGTCCCTCCACTCCCTGGGCCACTGCCTTTGTGCAGCTGGTAGAAGCTGGCTCAACAACCAACAACTGTGAAAGGGGGTAGAAGGAAAAGAATATGACAAACAAGCAGATTTTTAATACAAATGTGCTTTAGAAGTTGCACACATCACTTCCACTCCCATTCACTGGCTAAAACTTAGACATGTGGCCTCAAGGTGGCTACAAAGAGCCTAAGAAATACAGTTTCTATGAAGGCATCATGTGCCTCGCTAAACATCAGGGTGGGAGTGCATCCCTCCCACTCTAAAACAATCATCTCCTTTCTAAAGGGATAACCTAAAGCTCCATCCAGTTACTGGATTCAGCTCAAACTCTACAATCTCTGGATGATGCAAAACCTCTTCAACAGATATTGATTTGGCTCCATCCCAGCCCTGTGACCTACAAACTACAAGATGAGTAACCTTTGCTCTCTACCACATACCACCATCATACCCAACATACAACAGAATGCAAATAAGATAATACAATTAAGTCTTCCATTCTGAAAAGAATGGCAAATACATATTCTTACCAATGATAAAATACTGCTGGACAGGGACGGCAAAGAATCCCTGTTCTACCGGGGAAGCAAGTCCCTTGGTTAAACTTATTTCTGTTCTCTGGAAGGGGAAGCAGGGGGGGAATCTTCTTTATCAATTTGTCTGCTGGAGCCAAGCTTTGCCTCTGAAAGATTCCATTTTTCCATTATCTTTCTGGCCATATATGAAGTGGACATGTGAGAATATGTGCTCTAAAGAGGCAGCAAAGAGCTGGTACAAAAACGGGGGTCAAGGGTTGCTTTAGGAGTCAATGTCAAACTCTCAGTGACTTTTCCAGGAAAGCTTGTGGCATCTTTGACAACATAATCCTCTCAAAAATTCAACACGTCTGTTTGCCTTCAGTCAGTGCCATGTGAAAGTAACCACAACTATAGATTTAGTCTGGTTGTTGGTATTAGGCTTGTCATTTCTCCTTTTATTTGCTGGCGTCTACGGCAGATCCATCTTCACCCCCTCGATTTAAGGTTAGCTACGTTGAGGTCGACTGATTCACAACAGGAGGATTATACCATCACACCCCATTTACATAAGGGCATGCCATGTGACATGAGATGGTCCTTCCTGCCTGATTTCAGACTCAACCATTTGATTTCCTTTGGCTAATAAAATATGAACAAAAGAAAAACATGCCATGTTTAAGCAGCGGATTCTGCCATATCTCTTTTCCCTCTGCCACAGAATAACGATGTCCCCCAAAAGCCTATTCTTCCAGCTTAGAGCAACAGAGGATGTGGAACAGAGCCAGAGACTTGTCATGAGGAAGAAGTAAACCTTTGTTGTTGTAGAGAACTGAGACTTGGTATTTGTAACTGGATCTTTATCTAGCTTAACTGACAGTCCAAGTGGGGAGGTAAATCCTTAATTTGATCCTTGCCTGGACTGGCTTCCACTATCTGGCCAAGAAAAATTTAACGGCATGTTCCTAAGAATGAATCTTACTTCTTGTGGTTTGGGATACAGAAGCAATTTTTTCCAACTCTGCAATATTCCATTTTACTGTTCTTCCAGTCAATTCAGAGCACAGGCCATGGGCAAAGGGAACCTCATTTAACAAAACCAGACTCCCAACTCTAACGGTAAACTAGCTAATCATTTCCTTATTTGACACCCTCTTGTAGTTCCTTACAAATGAGCAAGGAGTAATCAACTCATTTTAGAAGTCTTTCTAACCACTTCCCTAAAGGAACAAACTGGATAGACACATTGACTGCCTTCCAAGTGATCAGAGGTGACAGTTTCACCAAATGTTTTACCACAGCACAGTCACCAGTTGTGTAAACTCTAACACAGTGCCTACTATTTGTTGACCAACCACTCAGCCAGGGCCATGCATTTTAGCTTGTTATTATGGCAACACTCCACTTCAGGTGCCAGTTTCCATATTCTATAGGGTATGGGGTGAATGCTTATGATAAAATGATGTCAAATGCAGGGGCTCAAACAAGAAAGAAGTTTATTCTCTTCCTTGAAACAATACAGAAGTAGGTAGGTGGCTGGGAAGGTAAGTGGTAGTTGGTTCTGCTCCACAGTGTCATCCAGGGCCCTAGGCTGATGGATGGCTCTGCTATACTCATCACAAGATGTCTTCTATCTCTGGGTTCCAGGCAGGTGTTGCCATTATTGTTGTTGCTGCTTTGCAGTCAATAGGAAGGAGCAGTAGGGTGGGGAGATGAACAGGACAAGCAACTTGTCTTCAAATATCAGGTTGTTGGAAAAGTCATGACATATTTTGTCTATGTTTTTCAAAGGTCATTTATTTATATAAAGAACAAAGATAAATCAATGATATATTGCCCATTTTGTTCGATAACCTTTTGCCATCTTTCAGTAAGCTTCATAATTCCTCATTCATAGAAGGACCCGTCTTTATTTGCGAAAAACTGAACAAGGTGCTGATTTACAGCCTCATCTGAATTGAACATTATACCACACAAGGAGTTTTGAAGAGAGTGAAACAGGG
>NW_017731706.1:309024-316985 GCF_001890085.2 Hipposideros armiger
CATGCGTTCTTCCCTTTATGAAAGTAAAACAGTAAAATATGGCAAAAATGCACAGTTTGGTCTTCCATCTTCAACTTAATGTAAAATCTCCAAAACTCAACCAAATCACTCAATTTTTTTTAGAATGAAGCTAGAACTGTCAGCTGCCAAATGACATAGCAATAACATAAATGTGAATGACTCTAGTACTTCCAAAAATGAACTAGTGCCGTTTGTCGCAAACATGTGACATGACTTTTCCAACAACCCAATAGATAAACCAGAAGTTGCACTTATCACTCTGGCTCACATCTAATTGGCCCAAACCTAATCACACAATCATACCTACAGGAAGTGGAAGTTGGAAAATACAGTCATATACCCAGCTTGACCAGAGGTGTGATACTAAAGGATGGTATAACTAGATACTGAACAAGAATTAGCAGTTTGTGTCATACCTCACACAACCTATTTTCAACAGCTATCAGAGTTTTTTTAAAAGTCTATTTCAGTCTCTAGCACCCTCTGTGCAAAACCTCCACTGGCTTCCTATTCAATTAACACAAAAACCAAAGTCCTCACAAAGGCCTACAATCCTCATGCGATCTGCTCCCCTCATTACCTCCCTCACCCCATCTCCTAATACTCTTCCAAAAAATAAACACCAAATGAATTAAAGATCTAAATATGAAAGATAAAACTACAAAGCTAAAGAAAAAGTAGGATAATACATTTGTAACCCTGAGTGATGACAGATCTCAAAAGTATAAACAACATGGGGAAACTGTGATGGAATTGACTCCATCAAAATTAAGGACTTGTTATGCAACAAAGGACAGTATAGACAAAGTTAACAGATAGGCAAAAGACTGGAACATTACATTTGCAGCATTAAGAAGAAAAGAAAAGGGATTTAATATCTAGTATATGCCAACAATTCTGGAAAGATGACAACAAAGACAGGAAATGCAACTTAAAATTTGGTAGGAGACAGAAGCAGACAATTCACAAAAGGTAAAATAAAGTTGTCAGACAAAGTATAGCATGCCTCATTAAATTTTAATTGAAGATAAACAATGAAAAAAGGTTAGTATAAGCATGTCCCAACTATTCACAGTATATTATATACTTATACTAAAAATTCATTTGTTGTTTATCTAAAATTCAAATTTACCAGTGCCCTGTATTTTTATTTGCTAAATTTGGCAGCTGTGCAATCCATATGGCTAACAAGTGAATGATGAGAAGCCCAGCCTCTGTGCCACTAGTAAGCACAGAAATACAAATTAAAACTATGAGATACCATTTTACATCCATTATATTATCAAAGACTAGAAAATCAGGCTGTTATTGAAGAGCATATAACCCTTGTATTTTCCATTTTACTACAAAAGATCACCTAAGATTCTTTTCTTTAAATCAGGTCACTAGGCAATAAAAGACCAACTATTCACTGCATATGCACAGAGAAAAAACACATTTAAAACCCACTGTTTCATACTATAGACAAAACAGAAATAATCACAATAACTATATTCAGGCATCTAAGACAACCTTTTCCTAGAAAATTTCAGTACCTATTTAAGTATAAATTTAAAAAATATAAATGTTAAGGATAAAAATGTTTGTGTATCATCTAGTAGTTAAAGAATACCTTTTTAATAAACATCATAATATTAATTTTAATACTGGATTAAGAGTACCCTCTTATGGTTAACTATCATAGCAGGTCAGAAATTTGGGCTGTAAACAGAAACAAGAATATGGCTTCACATTTTCAAAGAGATTTCACATAAAAATGCTTTAACTAAATCACTAATATAGCTTTATCACTGGATAATACCTATCTGGAAGGGAGGTAAGATACAAAAGACGTAGGTTAAGGAGGGGCTACATATACACACAACAGCACCCATTCTTTTTAAAATATTATCATCTTATTTTAAGTCTAAATATAGTATGTAGGGTATTTAAAATATCATCTCAATCCAAAATAAAAAGTATACCAAAAACTCATTTTGCCTTCTCTAACTTCTAAGATAAAGAATACCCTCTGAGTTTATTTTAACATCTATGTAGGAAAATATTTTTAAAACTAAAATGTTACTGAGGGAGATCAATTTAGAAAAATACCTACTTTTGTTACAGTGCTGGCAAATAGTCATAAATAGCTCTTTATTTCATTCTGAAGAATAAAAATATTCTAAAATAAATATTAAACCAAAATACTTTATGGAATGGTACTATGATAAAACAATTCTGGTAAAATGATTCAGGTACTAAAATGAGTCCACCTACCTTATATAAAAGACATGCAATATAATCACTAAACCTTCTAAAATGTTGATAAGAATAATTGCAAGTTAACTTCTAAAAGTAATAGCTTCTGGACGTATCTCTAACAACAGCAAAAACAACGAACTTTTAGATCTATAATTCAGATCCATCAAGGCTAATTTTGGCAGGCATATGATATGACACTCCCACCAGAGAGAAAAATAGACTTAAAAGTAACACAGGTTTCAGCATAATGTTTAATGCATTATATTACAGCATTTCCATAAATAACATATTACCTTTTTAACTATATATAAAAATAATCCTTGAAGTAGCCTGGGTCCCAAATATCATATAATCCTGAGACTGGCAGATGGAAAACAAATGATATTCACTGCACTCACTCGTTTTTGTTTCTGTTTTTGTTTTCTTTTGTTTTGTTTTGTTTCAGGAAAAAAAGAAAAATCAAATATGTTACATTAGTACAACTGCTAACATAAATGTTTGACATAAATGTGGAAAATAAAAAGTACTTATTCTCTTACTTCAAGAAAGAAAAAGATTATTCTTTGGCTCTTGTCACACAAGCTGGGAACAAGTAACCACAGAACCGGTTTTAAATATTCCACAATCAATCAATCCTTAAACTCTACTCAACCTTTCCGGTTAAGTACACAGCTGAGAAAATCAGCCAATAAGCAACTCCCCTCTTCAGTATCCTTGCTCCTCAAAGCCACTCAGTCCCTAAACTCCAAGATTAAAGTGGGCCGATCCTTAAAATATCTCAGCTTTGAAAAAAATCCAATCCAAAAACTCCATGCTTCTTCAAAATCCTATCTAAGTACATTTCTGCCTATTTGGAGGATGGTATTCTGCAAGCATAGGTCTCTCTTGCTTAACAAGTATGAACGTCAGCTTTGTTTCAGCCACACTTGAGGGGTGGTCTCTTCCCTCAATAATACAATAAATATTGGACTGTCAGAAAAGTCATGACATATTTTCTCTATGGTTTTCATTGCAAAAATGTGTCATGACTTTTCCGACAACCCAATATTATGGTTACTTGGATATTAGCATTTTTCTTAATGGAAGTGCGAACAACCGAAATATCTAAAATGGAGTACTAACATGAGGGGGTCCTAAAATGGAGTTGGAAGGTCATTAGGAAAGTCGGATTTACCCATGTCTGCACCCAGACAAGGTTAGGACATTTGGACTTTTGTGCTTGCCTTAGAAATACATCCTGGAAACTTGCCCCCTCAACCCTTGTATCCATGCCACTGCTTGCATCAGTTTCATTACCTGGATTTGGCCAATCCTTTTTGAACTAGCCATCACACCATGTTAAGTAGCCAATAGGAGAAGTTTCTTTTGTTCCAGCTTGTGGTTTTTGTCTTTATAAACCCTGCCTATTTTGTTCGCTCCAGAGCTCATTTGGGGTTGCTACCTGAATCTGTTTCTCCGATTGCAATGCTACACTCAAATACCTTTTATTATTTATTACAATTTAAACTTTTTTTAATGGACAGAGGTAAAAAATTTTTGTTACAATAATTCAGTTTTATAGAAAGTTAGGAATCTTCACCTCTTGAGACTAATTATAATCCTTGCCCAATCACAGTTGTACTAACAAAAGTGACCACTTCTTCCTTCTCTCAATCCCAAACCCACAATTTCATACTATCAATGGTCCAAATCCAGCCAATGGATGTATTACATGAAACATTAAAATTTCCAGCTACTGAAACTTACATCAAGAATTGAAATTATCAAGTAATCTTCAAACAAAATAATAACTGATCAAATATTTAAGTAGATATTCTTTTTCATCTAATGGAAATGTCAGTTTGGCTTCCTTGTCTAAGATCCGAAAACTTAACAATTCTAAATCCTATCTTTGAAATTGATTTATTTAGGTAAGCTGATAATCTCTTCTTAAATTTTCCAATCTAGAAAATAAAATGACTACCACTACTTCCTACCACCTCACAAAAATGATGAGTACACTTAGAGTAAGAGGAATTCTAAATGTCAGAAAGGAAAATAAAAACCAATCATTATGTTATCATTTTGTTTGTAGTTAAAGTCAAGTAAGTCTGAGGTTTATGGCAGCTTGGCGAAAAAGAGAAATAGCCTCACATTTGACATAAAATATGGGTAAAGAGAATAATATGGATTCTAATTAGAAAATCAGAATGAATGGGAGTCCTATCCCAAAGATAAATCCCTCTATCAGACTGCAAAGTGAATCGTGCCTGATGGGGTATCTCACCCAAGTATACGCAAATATAGCCAAGAGCCATCCCTTTGGGCTGCTTTTCCACTTAGTGTTCTCAAAGAATAAATTCTAAACAGCAAGTAGTGCTGCCTTATAGTTTATCAAAACTCATTTAAGTTGCCATTCAAGTCCAATCAGAGTAGGATTACAATGAATTACCCATTGATTCAAGTGACATCATGAAGTAGGTGTTGAAGTAAACCAGAACATCTCCCCAAAATATACCACTTTGACATATTATTTTGAATTAAAGGTATTTAAGAAATAACAGGTACAAGGATACCCTGACTCTCCTTTTTTCTTCCTGAAAGCAAAGGACAAAACTCCCATGTGAAAGGTACCTCCTTGTACCAGGAGGAAGGAAGACATTCTTATCACCAGGGACAGGGAATTGGAGAGAAAAAGCTGCACAAACAAATCTTGTTAAACCCACCCTTATCTTCCCAGTTACTTCTTCATCATATACTACCTCTAGTCCAAACCACTTTGTCTTGTCAACTCTTCACAGAATTATTGTTTCTTTACCTAAAATGTATAAAAGCTTTCTGCTCTGGTAACGTCTTCAGGTCTTCATTCTCTTGTGAAGGCTCCCATGTACATGCAATGTTTAATAAAACATGTATGTTTTTCCCCTATTAATCTGTCTTACACCAGTTTAATTCTTAGGCCTACTCAAAGACCCAAAGAAATAGAGGAGAAGCTTCTCTCCCCTACAGTGTCAAGTAACCTACTGAGGGAAGGAGGGAGGGAGAGAGGGAGGGTGGGTGGGTTATATATTGGATTTCTCAACATGAGCAGTATTCACATTTTGAATTAGATCATTTTTTGCTGTAGGGGCTGTCTTGTGCATTGTACGATATTTAGGAGCATCCCTGGCCTCCACCAACTAGATGCCAGGAGCAATGCCCCCCACACACAGTTGACACAACCAAAACTGTAGCCAGTCATTGCCAAATGTTGCTAGGGTGAGTTGGGGGAGGGGACAAATTTATCCCCAGTTGAGACCCACTGAGTTAAACCCATAGTACTATATTCCAATATTTATCTCACATTTATCTCTCTATAGATTGATGGCTTAGATAGATTGAGACTAGCAGTTTTTCAATATAAAAGACAAATAAAAGAATGCTGCCTGTAGAACAGTAACATCTTAAGAAGTATAGGTATAGTAGGGAGTTACAGTTAAATTATCCCCTCCATCAACATACTGTTTTTGCTTAATACTCTCTGAGAATTTTCTCCTTGGGTGTTTTTTTGGAGTAACAGCTTGGTCAACATGTCACTAAAACTTTGTTTCCGCCCACTAGTGTTTATGTGGAAAAAAAAACATCAACCCTCAAGATTTTAATTTCTCAGCAACCAAATATGGAACAAATCGAAATTAAGTGCTACTTATCCATTTAAATATATTCAAACAATATTATGTGAAAGTACACAATCTAGAATTCAGCTATTACTGCAAATATATTAGATATGTATGATATATATATATATATATATATATATATATGAGCTGAAGGTAATATGCAAAAATAAAAGAAACCACAAGAAGTGGAATTTTAAAAATTATATTTAGTGTCCACTGTATACCATCATTGGGCTAGATACATGGTTTTCTACAAGAAACAATTTCCATTTATTTGCATTTGTACTCTTAACATAAAGTAGTAGTTTTTAAATTTGCTTATGTAAATATAAATTTTAAAAGGAATTTGGATTTTGTAAGTTATAGGATGGTATAGTTCATCTGGGTCAGTGTTAGAGTGGCTTCTGTTGTCTTCAAATAGGAGGACTTGCCATCACTCCTGCTCTGCTAGGAGATATCTGACACAAATAACCATCAACCTGCTCTAGTTGAACCTGAACTTGGAAAGTGACAAAGCCTGAGCAATCAACAGGCCATTTAAGGTGGAATTCTACTTTATACTGTATCTAATGTTCTTTAAAAAGCTAATTGCAGTTGTGGTATAAATACTAAGCCTCTCAACTCCATTAAATTTAGGGAAATTACAATAGCAGATTTAAAATTTTGTGAACTGCAAAATGAGATGACACATCATCTATACAATTATATTTGTGGAAGGTTCCTGTTTATAGAGTTATGGTGGATTTCGTTATTCAGATCAACTCTCCCACTGAAAGCTAAGGAGCTAAATAAAATATAATTTTATATATTTTGAGAAAAAAAACCTGAAATTAATCATAAACTCTACAATGATATCATTTTATCTAATCTTTTAATGGTTCAAATTTGAAATACTCATGTTAGAAAGTTACAAAATTGTGCTAAACGTTATGAGGCTACAGTATGCCCTGAAAGAGATCTACAGAAATAAGACACTTATTTTTGTGTGTATTGTTCCAGTTTCTATGTTCTACAATGTTCCACATCAAAGATATATAATCTATAATTCCACCTATGACATGTAGCACCAAGATCCCTTCCTGTGACAAAAAAATACATATATCTCAATGTTAGAGAAGATCAGCAGAGAAACGCAAACTTATTTCATTATGTGGAACTTTGGCGTGATACACTTGAACTGGTGGAAACCTGCCTAAATACTTCACACAGCCCCTCCATCGCCCTCTATTATGCAAGCTACAGCATCAAGCCAACTCTCTTATTTCACTCGTGAGTCCTGTCAACACTGAGGTAATAGAACTGGAAAAACTCATCACTCCACAATCATATTCAAGTATCAGAATATTTTCATTTGGTAAAAATTATATCATTGCCAAATAAAACTAATGCAAATATAGTAAAATATGCAAGATTTTGAGGAATCCTTTTGTTGAAAAAGACTCTTGGGGAGCCTCGAATTCATCCTGCAATTGCTTAGGCATCCGTTTGCTCCTTTGACCCCTTCATGCCCCATCCCTTAAGTATTGGGGCGGAGGGGGCTACAGGAGGCCAGAATGAACTCATCAGGATGCATTTATGCAGTTGGTCTACTCTAGTTTTATTCCCACAGGTTTTTCCTCATACTCTGCTCCTCCAGGAAGAGTGCTATGTTTTATTCATCTCTGAATTCCCAAAACCTAACCAAATGCCCTGCATATAAAGTCATCCCTAAAATCTACTACATGGGAGGCAATGGATTAGGGACTAGAGATAGAAAAGTGATAAGAGATACAGACCTCGCCCTCATGAAGATACTGAATATTGGCTGCATGAACAGAATCCAGTTAGCACGGCTCCATGGCCTATGTTTTTTCCCCTTTGCCAAGCAAGGCTTAGATGAGGAACAAAAGCAGGCTTTCTCTTCAGAAACATAAATGTGTGTCTCCAGCCCTAACCATTCCCCTGAGTTCTATATTCACATATCCAGCTGCCAACTCAATGTGTTGTCTTGGAGGTAGTTACAGGGACTAACGGCATGGACTCTGAAGCCAGACTGCTTGGGTTTGAATCCCCGTTCCATCA
>NW_017731706.1:318439-320380 GCF_001890085.2 Hipposideros armiger
GTTAGGGAACCAATGCTAATTTCTTAATAACAATAGAATACTTAGACAGCCTTTCATTTTCACACTTACTCATATGATCATATTTGATCCTTGAAAAAGCAACTGCAGATACGCCATCATCTCCCATTTTAGAGAGAAAAAGGAAGTTCTAAGTTTGAGTGATTTGTTTTTGGATACAAAGCTAGTAACTGATAGAAGAAAAAATTAGAACCCCTGCTTTCTAAGGCTCCTCAAACTCAGATGGAAGGTTATTACACCCTTGAACTGAATTTACAGAAATGTGATCTTAAAGTCTCCTGAATAAATACACTCTGAGGTGTGTACAATATTCTTCCCTTCAAAGTTTCCTGAGAAATATTGGTTCCTGAATTTGAGAAGTATTATAGTAGAGTAGTAACTCATCAGTAATGTATTAACCCTTGGCAAGCCAAAAAATTCAAGCAGTCTGAGGTGATGATCACGTCGGCACAGCAAAATCTCTAAAGCTCACAGTGTAACTCTACTGTGTATAATGTACCAGTTCCAGCACGCTAAGCTTTCGCTGCAAAACCCAGACAAGGGGAACCTCTAACGGCCTAGAATAATTCTAGATCATTGTGATAATGGTACCAGTATTTCCTTCATCCCTGTTCCACCAAGTTCGGTGACAATAGTTCATAATGCTCATCAGGCTCGTGTTGTCCGTGATCAGATTAGGGGCTTCGGGGGAGCTGAGGCAAGATTGTGAAAAAGGTCCCTGCCTACAAGACCTTTGTCAAATAGCCATTGGACACCATATTCTCAGAATAACCCATTGTCTTTACATGTTTGTGTTACCTCACGTGCTCTAACAAGTCCCAGTCCCCTGGGAATGACAATTAGGGAGGCCAGAGGCTGCTTTACCACCATTTTTCACAAAAATGAAACTGAGGCAGTAAGTGATTATCTTTAAACTTGTCCTCAATGATTCGGTCACTTGCGGGATCCCAAAGGAATCTCTGAAGGAATCTTCTATCCCAGACTTAACATGTCAAACTCCTGAGGGCAAACATGTCATGCCCCCAGTTGAGGGCAATCAAAGTCCCTTTATCAAGAAAGGGAAAAAAGGGGCTCTTCCATTTGGGCCTTCCCCCTTCCCTGGCCTCGCTCAAGGCTCCTAGAGTCCTCTCGGCCCCAGGAAGAAAGGTGCAGGCCCTGCCCTCCAGGGTGCGGCCTCGCCTCCTGGCACTCCTGGCCCTCCCGCCCCTAAGGGCGCGCTCCCGCTCTGGGCGGGTACCTGTCCCTTCACCAAGTTCGGCGGCTCTCCCGATCGCCCCAGAATCTAATGCCCCACAGCCACTACCAACAGCAGAAAGGCGAGTAGCAGGGCGAGCCCCGCAGGCCCGGGGATCTGCAGGAATCCTCCGAAACTTACAGTTTTCCTACAGCGTGCGCGTCACGGCGAGGTGACGTCACGGGACCCGGCGTTCTGGGAGGTCAGGCCGCAGGGCGCGGGACCACTCGGCCCGCGCGGCTCCGCCCCCAGCGCGCCGGCGGGAGACACGCCCCTTTCTTCAGGGCCCCGCCCCCGAAGTGGGGCCCTGGGCGCAGACGCCCACGGCCTGCGTGGCCGCCTTCTGGCGGGCTTCGCGGGTTCGGACGCCTAGGGCGGGGGCTGCTCAAGAGAGCTTCGCTCCAAGTGTGTGACTGGGGACAGGGAGGATCAATAGAAGGGGGCGAAAAACCCCGGGAACACAGTAAACAAGCTATTAGACAGGGGGTTGGAGTAGGACGCGAGTAGTGAGGCAGATTTTCCGCAGACACTGCTGTCTTTCCCTCACGTGTCCGTTAAAAATTCTCCACGTGTGGAAACATCCATTTGCTCTCCATCAGGTGCCTACGGGTTCTCGGACAGGCGGGGTCAGCTCTCCTAAGGGACCTCACCCCTACCCCACCTGTGCTCCGCCCCTGCCCTGCGCTCCG
>NW_017731706.1:325890-331069 GCF_001890085.2 Hipposideros armiger
ATGATTAAATTGTATTGTCTGGTGAGAGGCTGGAAATTTTTTTCCCATTCCCAAGAGGCTTATTTTTTATCTTTCCTTTTCACACTGTAAAGTGTCAAATTAAATTGCAAAGTTAATTCTCATCACTTAGGAAGGGATTCTAAATGTATTAATTAAGGATTACTGAGCATTTTAATTTTATTCATGGGAATGGAAACTTTTTAATGATTAAACAATCATTTGTTCTCTTTACATATTTATGTTATTATAGAATATTACAATTTAACATGAATACTTTAGACTATGTTCTAGAGACTTGGATGACGACTTTAAAATAAGAGCTGTGCTTATTGATAAATCTGATTTTATGAGTTATGATACTGAAGTTCTGTTGAGAAATTATGTTCCTTTCTTCGAAGATAAAGTCCTTAACAGGGTGTGATCTTATCTTGCAGGAAACCATGAACTCACTGTGGAGAAAAAGATTTGGATTTCACTCTGGGAGAACATGAAGTACCTTTGAATATTTTACTGTCTCTTTCAGTGATTTATCTTATGCATGAAAATAATCTTTGCATTTTCAAAACAGATGAATCTATATAGAAATCAAACAGTTGTTTTGCAAGAAAATCTAAGAGAAAAAAAACAAAATGGTTTCTTTTTGGCAAGGTAACAATGTAATAACAAGGTAAAAATGAAGAAAAAGATTGTATCTTTGACTGAAAATCCAGGTATTTAAAGATTATGTCAAAATTCTTATTTTAAGCAGTGAGGCATTCGTTGAAAAATTTGGTATTTTTGTCTTCTTTACAAATAAATGTTGAGGAAATTGTAAATTCTAAATTATGAAATCACGATCTGAAAATAACAACCAATTTAAAATAAAAGAATATGTTTCTTTTTTCAAATTTGCTTTGCCTTTTCATATGTAGTTTGGACTCCTCTGCTACTTTCTCTCAGTAAATAAGCTATTTTAATTCACAGATAATATTAAAAAATATAACTACACCCAAAGGAAACATTAGAAGTTACAATGCTTCAAGCAAAACTAAATTATAGTGCGTCAGACGGCACCAACAATCAGAGATTTTTATATTTTAATTAAATCATAGGTTTTTGTTAACAAAATAAAACTTTAGCTTTTTATATATGAACAGAGAAAATATGTGCATTGACGCACATTGTCCCCTTGTCACCTTGACGGACAGAGATTATTATTAACAATAGTGTAATACAGGCATTCAGAGAGTCTGGAATTCTGTCTCTGTTAAGATTTAGATCCTGCCAGTGGGTAGCAGCTGTTTTAAATTTAAGAAGACAGGAGTGAGTTAGCGACATTTTGTAAGAAATAAATGAGCCCTCAGCACACACCAATTGCTGGTAAATTCAGAAAATGATAAACATTTTTCCTGGAGCAAGAAAGCAAGATGGGAAACACACCTGCAAAGACTTATTTTCAAAGCAGAAAAGATGTTGCTGTGGAATCGAGACACTTGCTGAAGCTTCTCCATTATTCTACTTTCACCTTTTTTTCATTCAGGACAGTCTCCTGACTTCAGTTGTTCTCATAAAATTTTAGAGATCCTAATTTAAATAAAACAAACCCCCAAACTTCGCAACTCAAAAGTGTCAACTTCGATTTGAAAACCTAAGAAATTCTCCATTTTGCTCAACATAATTTTCTTCCTTTGGTCTATGNTCCTGGGTGTTAACTGAGCATTATACTACTGTACACTATCGCACTGTACAGTAAGCACACAGCAGCACAACTGTGACAATGTCCGGCAGACACGTGAGCTAATTCCAGGATTTTTTTTTTTTTTTAGCTGAGCCATCCTGCCACCTGTTGGCAGCTCAGCAGCTGCTCAGTTCGGGCCGGGAATCGAACCACTGTTGCTCAGAGCTCACACTCTTGAGCAAGCTCTTCACCAACTGAGCCACTCAGCTGGCCCCGAATTCCAGGATTTGTTCGCATCTACAAATGTTCATAATGCAAGGTCTGTTTGTATCTGTGAGAGTTCGCAACTCGAATGTTTGTAAGTCGGGGACTTACGTATTATAATTGTTTATGCTTTTTTCTCCCCCACTAAGCTATGAATTCTTTGAAGACAGAGACTGATTTACTCAATTTCGTGTCCTTAGCACCTAAAACAGTTCCTGGCACATAAAAGGCATTTGACAAATTTCTTGAATTCAGTTGAAGAAGTAATATTATCTCCCTGACAGGATGACAGGTGGGTGCAATATAGGAGTCAAAAGTCATCACTATTGTCACTCAAACTCAAGGTTATCTCTAAGACCCTGTTGGCCTGGGACAGCAAAGTCACAACTTCTGTGAGTTTTATCCCATTTAAGTTCCATCTAGCTCTGGAAGTACATGGTAGTCCCCTTTGGCAATAATTCAGCATGTCTCTTCTCTACTTGACAAATTGTCATTTATTATTTACCCTTTATGTTGGGTTCAGGTGATTTTTAATCAAGTAAAGCAGTTATATGAAGGCCAAATTAAAGCAATATTTTAAAATCTGATTTTGCAAACTCAGATCCAATTGAATTTAGACTTTAAACTGCAAATGGTACTCAGTTCACAGCGGTGTTTGTTTTGGTCCGTATTGTGTTTTTACATTTTTGAAATGACTATCAAAAGATGAGACATTTAGAAAGCAAGCATTTTTAGGCTTCTTCTGAAAAATCAGAAAGTCTGATGATATTGGTCCTCCACTCACCCAAGGCATTCATCATTGGAGAAAAGCTGCCTGGTTCAGAAGGGATGGCACCCATTTTCCCATAACCCCACATGGTGACTCTGTAACCTACCTACTTGGCCCCTGAGTCTATGACAGATCTTGAAGTAAAGGGCTTGATAATTTACTCATAACCCTTTAGCTTAAGAGTCTCTAGCTTAAAACCTGCAAAATGAACAACTTTATCCAGAAATTCAGTAATGCTCTAGGTGAATGATTTTCAATGACCATTTAAGTACTACTTATCTATGTTTATATTTCATGTTTTTAGGGTTAACATACATACATAGATTTCAGAAATAATAAATGTATAATTCAATGAGTTTTAACCAATACATACAGCCATATGCCCATCACGCAATTATGATGTGTATGGTAGAACATTCCTATCACCCAGAATGTTCCCTTGTGCACTTTGTGGTCAGTCCCCTCCCACACCCTGGCCCCTGGTATCAGTGATTCTTTTGACTTCATAGAAATTCATATAAATAGAATAATACAGTCTTTTGTGTCTGGCATCTTTTACTTAGTAGTGTCTTTGAGATGTATTCATATTGTTGTATTAGTTCAAATGTTTTTATTGCTGAGTAGTATATAAAATTATGAGTATATCACAATTTATTTTTCCATTCACCTGTTGACAGATATTTGAGTTGTTTCCAGTTTCTGTCCATTATATATTAAAGAGCTATAAACTTTAGAGTACAACTTTTATATTTTCATTTTTCTTACAGAAATACCTTGTAATGGGGCTGGATTTCATGAGTAGTGTGTTCTTAACTGTATAAGAAACTGCCAAACTGTTTTGCAAAGTGGCTGTACATTTACATTTTAACCAGTAATGTATGAGCGTTCTAGTGCCTTCACATTCTCATCAACATTTGGAATTGTCAATCTTTCGGCCCTTCTATTGTTTGCTTTCTAACGTTCTATCTAAGAAAGCTTGGACTCACTCACCCGAGGTCACAAAGACTTCCCTTTTGATTTCTTCTACAAATATTATAGTTTTCGTTTTTATGTATAGGACTATGATCCATTTTGAGTTAAATTTTGATATAGTTTAAGAGCTGAAGTTCTTTTTTTTTTCATATAGATAGCCAATTGTTCCAGCACCATTTGTGAAAAGACTATCTTCCCCCGTGATCACCATTGTANAATATAGCTGCACAGCTCCAATTGGATGGGGCAGGCCTCGACCCATTTGTCAAAATATAATTCCAGGAACTCCTTTATAAGGATCAGCTCAGAAGGCAAGCAGCACAGTGCAGGAGGCTCCGCTGCCCAGTCTGTGGGTTTTCCCTGATATGCAGTGTGCATGAGAGGACTCTGCAAACAATGGCTGATAGGCTTTGATAATGAATTCAGGTCCTGTTAACTACAAGGAGTCCTTTTTGACAAGTATATTCCTTCTCAGAGTCAACATACTGCAGGGAATGTTCCACAGGTAAATGTCATCTGTCATTTTTTGGAGTGAAATAGTTAAGAAGTACACACTAAATGCATTAAATGTTTTTAATATACTTTTGCCTTTATAAGATGGCATGACAGAATACACTCTTTTCTTCTTATCTTATTCAGCATATTTTTCCCCAAGATTTTTCCCAAAACAAAAATGAAAACCTCCTATATTGCTAGATGTCGGAACTAAGTAATGTGGCCAAACAACTGACAAGAAGAAAGGGATACTCAAGCAGAGAGAGGAACCTCAGGGAATGTCAAGTAGAAATTTGTGGGGAAATATGCAATCAGATTCAGTCAAGGTTTTATAACAAACTGATCTGGATAAGCAACCAGGAGCTAGGGTCAAAGTGTATTGATATTAGAGAGAACTTCTTTCTTTAAGAAAATAAAATCCTGGTAGTTCAAGGGTTAGTACTGGGAGGACTAAGTACCTCTATCGACTCTGGCCCTTGGGATTTCAATTTCCCCTGGGGGTTCATTCAATTTGATATCTGCTGCCCCTAGCAAACTGGTTTTCAGAGCCTTCTACTTCAAACTCAAAACCCTACCCTTTGTCCACTAAGCAAACTGAGAAAAGCTGAAACTTAATACTAGGGGAAAATAAAAGAGAACAAAATATAATGACTAATATTTATTGAGTGTTTATATGTGCCAACCACTGCATTATTTCATCTAATCTTTGCAACTAGATAAGTTAAGTGCTGTTATCTCTATTTTACACAAGGCAAGCAGTGTGCAGGAAATGAAGTTAAGTGTCCCATGTCACACAGCCTCTGAGTAGCAGAGTCAAGATTTGAACCCATACTCCAGAGCCCACACCCATAACCACAAGTTTCATAGAACAAAGTACACATATGCAAGAAACAGAGACTTGGAAAGTCTAAGATATAGAAATTCTAGCTCCAAAACACTGACCACAATATAGGGGCATCTTCTTCACTATTTCTCAGCCTATCTCCATATTCTATTATTTCTTTTTTTAAGTTGCTCATCAT
>NW_017731706.1:336171-343905 GCF_001890085.2 Hipposideros armiger
ACAAATTCCCCCAAGTTGCCATTTTACTTTCCTGAAATAGATCCTTGTGTCTGTCACTTAACCTATATCTATTTCTTATTTCCTTTTCATAAATCATAATTCAAGAAAATCTATGAAAAGGAAGATATACATTCAGAGATAAATAAAGTAAAAACTGAGATTAAAATATAGAATAGTAATGCAGGCTATATTTAATATAATCAAACTATAGTCTTATGCCACAATTTACTACTAAAATTGTGTGCCTATCATCAAAATAGCTCCCTGCATCTGTAGTTTTCAAAATTTTGTGTATGTTTTTGCCATATTCACGAGTATGATGCACACACACACACACACACACACACACACACACACACACGCCCCCACACACACACATACACACACGCATGCATATACAAAGAAAACACATAGGCTGAGGTAAATAAACTGAACTGAATTGATAAAATGCATTTTTGATCACTTTAAGGCTATCTAATAAATTAAAATACAGTATTTTCTGAAATAAACCCAGCCCAAGCTTTATGAAACTGTTTCAGTATAGAGGATATACATCAATTATTCCTTATAATGAAAACTAGAGTTATAAACTTTAGGTAGTAGGGAAGGTAAAAAAATAAAATAAATAAATAGTAGAAAAATAATTCTCATTACCATGGTTTATATTACTCTTTCCAAACATGACATGAGGATGTGGGAAGAAAGATCCTTTATGATTATGATCATAAATGCCAATCATCACCTCCCAAACCACATACAATCAGGAACTAGGATTAAAACAACAAATGGGGGGGGGGGTTGGGGAATCAAAGGATGCCACTTCAGTGCTGTGCTCCTTTCATTTTAATAGATTTTTTTTTCTTTCTATTGTTCCTGGGGTTGAAAAAAAGTTTGTCCTACATTATTATCATTTCTATATAAAATTTGGGTCTACATATGGTCTCTATTACAAGATCCTTGTTAGTAGAGGATACATTTTTACTTATCCGCCTGCCAATATTTTGCTGTGCACACAAAAGTTCCTTAAAATGCAATTTAAAAACAACAAAAAATAATGTTAACATGTCTTGTCCTTAAACTTAGTCACAAAGACATTGTAACAGTTGTTTTGAAGGGAAGGATTTAAACAAAGTTAAATCATAGGAAATAGTTGTTAAATCCTTTAGCTAGTGTCTTGAAGGGGCAACATGATAACCTTTGATGTCTGGTTCAAGTCTTGAATCTGCAGGAGCAAAACCTCAGAAGCCCTGAAGCCTCAAACCATGAAAATCCAATTTTGAATTAAATAAAAAGCATTTTGTGGAAATGGTTTCATACATTAAGAATCCTTGATGTCTATTTTCTACTAATTTGTCTTTAATCTTCTGGAAAAGGAAATAATTTTGATATAATCTACATCATAAAGCATAACACAGTAACTTAAAAGTATGCCAAAGTAATTATTGTTATTAACTAAATATTGGAGAATTTTAAACTATAGAGAGTAGTAAGTAAACAGGATCAGAAACAATTTAAAAGATGTCAGCATTCTAAAAAGAACACATATGCTCAGAAAAATCTTGTTAAATTAATATTAAAGGTATGTTTTGTTATGTATTTTAATTTCTTACAAATGTTTAAATATAGAAAATTAGAGTTTATATTACAGAATAAATGCTAATTTTTCAAAAAGTAGACTTACTTTAGCTCTGTTAAGTGTATGTATTTATTCAACATATATCAATCATTGCTCTTGCAAGATACTGTGATATTGACGTATAGGAGAAAAATATTGCTAAGGCATTGATTTTCAAGGAACTTTCAGTTCAGTAGAGGTGATAAGATAGAAGGAAACAAGCAATAATAATATACAATATAAAACTAAGTATTACTAAATTTCAGTTATGAATATAAGTTTTAAATAAACACTTAGCAATTTAAACTTGGCAATGTAATTATGAGCCATGACCAAGTAGGTTTATTAAGTGAATTAGTACATATAAAGTTCTTAGAACACATGTAGTAAGTGCTACAAATGTGTTAACTGTGAGCTATTTATTCCAGAAATATAAGGGTGGTTCAACATTATGAAAAATATCTAGTTTATACATTAGCAAATTAAAAAGAAAAAATGCATTTGTAAATATATACAAAAACACATCTGATAAGCTTCAGCAACAATACCAAAAACCAGTAACCATAATATTAAAAGGCAAATGGCTAAAGCCATCATTATTAAAATCAGAAAATAAATAGGAATACCTATTTTATCAATCAGGGGTCAGTCATCATGCAGAAGCCACACCAGTTATTTTAGCAGAGAGAAGTTAATATAAAGAAATATTAATTAGTTGCCAAATTATTTACAAAGTAGTTTTGAAAAGGAGAGAGGTCTTGGGGTCACAGAGGTAGCAATTGTAGAAAGCCACTACCACTCTGTGATTGAGTGGGATCAAGAAGAGAGGTTGGATTTATTAAAACTTAGAAGCCTGGAGAAGGGCCCTTGTGGAAATGAATCTCAGACCTCTGATATCTCTGAGTGGGTGGGGGGGTTGGTGCAAGGAGGTAGTTCCTACACATGTTGGAGAGCTGTTCATGGGATTCTCCTGCTGCTATAGAAGAAACCGCTACTGCCAAGATGAGGAAGCATTGGAGGGATGATGCCCATAAGAACAGGGAGCAAATAAGAAGCCCCCAGAAGACAAACCAGAAGGAACAAGTCCCTTCTTCTTTCTTCAGCCTATGATCTCTCCGCCTGTGAACTATCAGCAGTGTTTAACAAGGAGCCAACTTGCAAAGCAAAAACAGGGTTTGCAGAGTTCGAGCCCCAGCATCACAAGCATATAGCATCAAAGGGTAGGTGTGGATGGAAGAGATAATAGCTTAATAAATGACACATTGGCTATCATAATTATTGTTCAAAATTGTTTTGGAGACTTAGGCTAATGCCAAAGATAAGAAAACAAAACAATCAGTATAAATACTAGGAGGGGAAAGAGCAATTCATTTATTTGCAGAAGATGTTATTATAGCTATAAAACCTGTGAAACTATATTCAATTATTTTAAAAATAAGAGAGTTGGGTAAGATAGCAGGATATAAAATAAATATACAAATATAAATGATTTTTTTCTCTGTACTTATTGCATCAGTTAAGTTGGTTGTGTAACAAAACAACCCTTAATATTGCAGTTGCATATAATAGCAAACATTTATTTCTCACTAGTACTCCATGAAGGTTGAGGGCCAGGGTTGGGAGACACTCTTCCATGAGTTTCTCCCATTTCTGCTTGTCTTGCTGGGTATGCTAAGCCTTCAAGGCCCTGATGATTTTTTTTACCTAGCTATTTCTCAAGATTGTGTTTGAGAGTGAGCAACCTTGAGGGAGGAGTCAATTTCCACCTTCTGAGCAAAGAGCAGGCTTGCTCACTGCTTATAATGAAATGATGGCATTTCAAGTTCAGTGTTCCTCTCCTGTAATGCCACCTGCTATGTGTTCTGGCACCCTTCTGGGCCCCTTCACATTGCCAATGTGTGAATGGAGATTCAGGTAACCCAACACAAACATGCTGACACTCTCTCTGCTATCTTTTGTCTCTGATCCAGGAGTTAAATGTCTTCTGTAAGCATCCATGAAACTGGCAAGTTAATATCTTAGCTTGAAAGTAAGGTACAATATGAGATCTTTCACAGGTTTCAATCATAGTAGTAGCTGCTTTCTACAGTTGCTACCTCTGTGACACCAAAATCTGTCTCCTTTTTAAAATTTCTTTGTGAATAATTTGGCACCTAGTTAATATTTCCTTGACTGCTACCCTGCTCCAAACTATATGTTGGCTAGATCCTATAGTTTGGAGCAGAGTATCCTCATTCATCCTCATTCCAGGATCTTGGCTAAAGGGGCAGCCCCTACCTGGGCAATTTAATGCCACATAACAGAAGCTCAATACCAAGTATAATCACACAATTGAATTTAAAGCTTCTGTTTGGATGTGTTTATGTTATGTTTACTCACATTATTTGGCCAAAGCAAGTCACCTGGCCAGCCCAAATAGGGATAGAAAGTATGCTTCATCTCTAAGAAGGTATTGCAAATATCCAATAAACGTGGATGTATAATCTTCTTATCATAGAGGGAGTAGATAATGACCAATAATACAATCTACCATACTACTGGTAACCAGTTAAACATAAATGGAAAATAAAACCCTCTTTTCACAATAGCAAAAAATAAATAAATAAAAATAAAAACTATAAAAAGAATAAACTTAAACAATTACAATATCTTTATGGAAACCTTTTTTTTCTTGAAAGACATAAAATAAAACTCAACAAATGAAAATTTATACCATGTTACCAGATGGAAATATAAGATGATTTTAAAATTCCTTTTAATACATTTTAATGCAAATAGAATCATGCTTTTAGTTTTTGGTGTTCTTTAAAATGAAAATGAATTATATGTCTATATGGACCAGCGGGATTATTCATGAGAAATTGTTAAGTGATAAAGCAAGTTGTAGAAAATGTGCAATATAACACTATTTTTATAAAATGAAAACACTACATATTTATGTGTTAATGTAAATGTGAATATATGTTTATAGGAGCATGAAAAATAGGGTAAATAGGTAACTTGACTTACCTTGGAGGGGTGAGTTTGTAAGAGACTAGGCGATAATTCTTTTTTTCTTTTCATATCTCTGTATTGTTTGACAATGGAGTTTAGGCCAACAGTGAATAAGAAATCAGAAAATCTTAAAAATATTCTAAATTTTGCATACATTTCAATGAAAGATGGCATGTTTTAGGCTGCTGACAGAGGTATATGCATGGAACAAAAAATATTTCGCTTATTGGGCTCAGATATGAGGGGAAACTAGGCAGTTATCTTCTGCTATCAGCATCATTTTATTCTTCAAAACCACGTTGACACTCTTGAAAATACTCATTAATTTTTTTTTTCTATAAGTCAACTGAAGATGGCAGCCAAAACACAAATCTGAAAAGGCTCCCTTACTTATCAAGGTTAGATCCAGTTTTATTGCAAACAACAAGGGTTCCACTTTTCATGCCTAAAAACACCCATCAGGGAACCAGATAGCCCCTACTGCAGATTTAATGACATTTAAATCAGATTCACACAAATCTTATTTTTGTATGGGTAGAACTTACGATTAGAGTTAAATTCTCCACAGTATGCAATATTAAATATCAGAACATGTTAAGAAGGAACTGTAATGGCTGTGAAGATTTTGTGTAAAATAGTCATTTTCATCACTGGAGGAGCAAACTACAACACTGGAGATATTCTCAGGAACCTATGCATTCTGCGTGTTGTCAAAAGTATAGTGAGAAAAATGGCTCCTCATGTCCTCTGCCCATTTTTTAATTCGGTTGTTTGTTTTCTTGGTGTTGAGTTGAATGAGTTTTTTTTATACATTTTGGATATTAACTCCTTATCAGATATATCACTGACAAATACCTTCTGCCATTCAGTATACTGCCTTTTTGTTTTATTGATGCTTTCCCTTGCTGTGAAAAAACATTTTAGTTTGATGTAGTCCCATATGTTTATGTTTTCTCTTACTTCCCTTGCTCGAAGGGATATATCAGGAAAAATATTAGTAAGGGTAAAAAAAAAAAAAAAGTTTAGTGAGAAGATATTTTGAAGCTGTTCCAGAATTTCCCATTCTTGCATTCTATAGTCAAGCATTAGAATGTCTTCCCTGATGATACCACACTTCAGTTTTCCAAGAGATCCAATCATGGCTTTTTCTTACTATGAAATTTATGCATCTTATGACTGCCTCTAAGAGCTTTATGCTACACCTTGTGTGGATGCGTGACTTGTGGAAGAAAGAAGCTGTTTCTCAAGGCTTTTGGGCTTACAACCACACCTAATAATATGTTTGAAGCCCTGTCAAAATTCTTCAGGAAAAACGAACTTTAAAAAATATTGATAGGAATGTGCATTCATGATGTTCCGGTAACATGGGATTCACAGCGAGGAACTCAGCAGGGGAAAAAAAAAAATCAGTTATTCACTGCTAAGCGCCCAAAACTCTGCACAGCAATCTATGAGAATTAGAATTATTCATATCATTATTAAGGTAGCCAACCCCATGAAAAGTGCTAGAGTATGTGCCTTACTTTGTGAATATTTGAATGTTTATGACGAAGTTCCTATGTTCTATCCTGACGTTGTTAGTTATCAAAAGGAAAGCTGTTTGGCTGAAGAATGAAGGAGTCTTATTTTTAGAACATCAAGGAAACTACCAATTACTTCAGACTTTCAGAACTAATAATTTTCATTGGTGCTGGCCATATTTGGCGGATATATTTAGAATTCTGTATATGGAACCTGAAATTTTAAGAGCTAAACACGAATATTAATATGTGTTAAGTAGACTCCAGGCAGTTATAACCAAACTCCAGCTACAGGGAGAAAAAAACTACAGTTTAAAAATGGTCTCTTTTCTTTCTGACTTAATTCTTAAAAGCAGTTTCAGGGATAAAGTGCAAAATATCATCTAGTTTGCTTTCAAGATAAATTCAGGTAATGTTTTCCTGATACAGTGTCAGAACATTCAATTTGGAAGTTTGGGAGGAAATTTTTACTCCCTAACATTTTATATTTGCCAAACAATCCCCAAGAGAAGATTTGGAAACAAATTTGATTTCATTGTAACTTCCAGAAAATAATTTGGAAACATTTTGGTTAAAATAGGTTCTTATTTTACCCAAAATAAGTGAGCAGGACTTGCATGCCCTTATCCAATTTTTGTTAACTATATTTGTGAAACTTTTAAATTTAATTTTATATTTCTGGCTCAGAAAACAAAACAGCATGATAGGCTTGATGTTAAAAATGGCCTATATTGTGTTCTTGCTTCCAACTCCCTTCCAAATTCCTGCTTGCAAAGAAAGCTCAGTAGCCGGCTCAATAAGTACATAAAGTCACATAACTAAGATTAAAAATGTAGGTCTCAAGTTAAAAGTTAAATCTTTCTTCTGAAATACAATTGCTTTTTTTATTTTAATTGTTATATTTAATTCATTCTACAATTTAAAATGGAATCACAAGAAACTATGGTTTTGAAAGAAGGAAGTAGGTTAAAATGATCCTTGCCTCATTTTCTACTTCAGGAAATACACCCTTAACCGTAGTAATATGGAGCTGATTGCAATTTCCTGTATATGCTGTGTATTTTATGCTTCTGTGCCTTGTCAGATTATTCTTTCCTTTCCTAAAATTCACTTTTCCTCAACTTGTTAACTAAGCTAATTCTTCCTTGACCTTCAAATCCCAGATCAAGTAAGTCACTGACTCTTAAGAGCCTGGGTCAGATAGAGTGGCCTTTCTTCTATCCTCCACAATACACCACTCAGCCTTTCATCCTGGTATTTCCCACGAACTGTGCACTTCAGGGCTATTTTACTTTATTTTATTATTTTATTTTATTTTATTTTATTTTATTTTATTTTATTTTATTTTATTTTATTTTATTTTATGTTATTTTATTTTAGTGCAGTCCCTCTTAGAGTGTCAGTTGCATGCTGGTCTCTCAATATATAACGGTTGCCTAATGTTTGTAGATGAATACATACAGGTATACAAGTCACAGAGAAGAAGCAGAGAGGAGTCAATGATTAACAAGACAGTAGTGATGGTGGGCAGTCAGGAAAAGCTATACAAAAGAGGTGACACCAAATAGGATTCTAAAACTGAACAGGCCATGCCACATAGAGGAA
>NW_017731706.1:345710-349948 GCF_001890085.2 Hipposideros armiger
CCCAAATTTGTGAAGGAAAATGAGGATGCGCATTATACAAGGGTAGTACTAATTCTGTATCTATATAAATGTTTTTAATTCTTTTATTTACACTTATGAGTTAAAAGTGTAACTCTAGAAATCAATAATGATATCCATATGCAAAATAATACCCTGGAATATGATAATTGGTTTTGTTGAACTTACAATGAACTTGCAATGATGAAGAGTTTTTGGCCTTCTATGATGCATAAATATTGTACATTAGTCACCAGTACATAAAATTTCTTGTACTTTGTATCTGTTCTTGTGTTTTATAATTATTTGTTACATAAAATTTCTTGTACCATAATCTGTTAAAAAATAAATGCTAAAATTCTTTTATAGTACAAAAAACAAGTACCTAAATATAAACAAATAAAAATTTGAATTAAAAAACTAAAACGAAAGATTTTTTTCCCTGAAAGTCTGGGCCAAAATTGTGGGTGTGCATTATACATGGCAAAATATGGTACCTCTGTTTTTCTTTTTGGTGCCAATCCGGTGTATCACAGTAACAGAATGGGAGAGTCAGAAGCTTGTCCAATCTCCTTTGGGAGATCTGCCCTGTTCTGGATTAGGCTGTGGAGTGTGTGACTTTTAATCCAAAAATGTGCTCCTTTATACAACCCATTGAATGATACAGATAGTGGAGAACCTAGCTGGTTTTCTGCATATGGTCTTCTCAGCTTTAGTTTCCACTTCTTATCTTTTTGTTTATCTTCCAGGGAATTTAAAAGAGAAATTGGGAGGAATCTCAAAGCTATCAGGAATGGCCAGTCTTCTGCCAAGTTAACTCAGTAGAGTTTTAAATGGGGAGAAAAAAGTATTTGCACATTTAAGAATTTCTTTTGAGAACTCTTTTAAGTTGATGTCTTTTTACTAAAGACTTCCTGTTTAAACCAGATAGTCTTATTTCTACATATACTTTAAAAATAAATGATAAATATGCAAATTCAAAAGTAATAAATGAAAAGCACTAGGACTTTTCCCCCTGAAGCCTTAAAAACATTCAAGAGACAAAGAGCTGTAATTGAACCTGAGATGATAGAGAAGCATAAAAATTCAAGAAGGACTGAAGTGGTTCACTGCTCATGTTTTTAATTCAAATCCCCATTCTACCACTAAACATCTGTGACTTTGGAAAGATACTTTCTCTCTCCAAGCCTCAGTTTCTTCAATTATATAATGGAAATCATACTTCTTTTCTCCCTGGGGCAGCTTGGTGGTGGTAAAGGCCAGGGGTATTTATCCTGAAGGCTCTGGAGTCAGATGCCTGGATTGCAATGTTGGCTTCACCATGCACTAGCTGTGTGACCTTTGCTACATTAACCCCTTTATGTCTCCGTTTCCTTTTCTGAAAAATGAGCATAATAAGAGTACGAAGTGTGATCACAAAATACAGTGAATGTTTACATTTTAAAGTTTGTTACAGTAAAAGACACATTGCCATTAACCCCCCTCAAAATATGTCCCCTCATTTTGAACACATTTATCCCATCATTCTTGCCACTTTCTGAAGCAGTTCTGGAAGCCCTCTTTCATGAGTATCTTTAGTTGCGCTGTTGTGGCTGCCTCGATGTCCTGAATTGTTTTGACTCAGGGGAAGAGCCAGAAATCACATAGTGCCAGATCTGGTGAATATGGTGGATGAGGACACACCATAATGTTTTTATCTGACAGAAATTGCCATACGAGGTATGACAATTAAGTTCGCGAACTCATCCTAGTAAAGCACTACATACCTCATTGCTGAATATCACTATGGTCACCTTTGAAGTACTCCCCTTGGGAAGTTATGCACTGATGCCAGTGCCTAGTCCACCCTTCAAAGCAATTTTGGAGCTCTTTTTCTGGAATGGCCATCAGAGCTGTTGTCGTATTACCCTTGATGTCCTGAAGGTCATCAAAATGTCTTCCTTTCTGTATTTCCTTCATCTTTGGGTAAAGAAAGAAGTAATTGGGTGCCAGATCAGGCAAGTAGGGAGGGTGTTCCAACACAGTTATTTGTTCACTGGCTAAAAACTACCTCACAGGCATTGTCATATGAGATGATGCATTATGGTGATGCAAGAGCCATGAATTGTTGGTGAAAAGTTCAGGTCGTCTAACTTTTTCACACAGCCTTTTCAGCACTTCCAAATAGTAAACTTGGTTACCTGTACAAATTCATAATGAATAATCCCTCTGATATCAAAAAAGGCTAGCAACATCCTTGCAACAAGTTCACGAACTTAATTGTCCGACACCATATACCAGAAGCGATGTATGACACGGAGCACTGTCATGATAGAGGGTGATTTATGGCACACTTTGAAACACACTTTCTCTCAAACGTAGCTCACACCCGACTGATTGCACTGAACAAGTTAAAACTTGTCACACACTGTTATTAAGGTTCAATGCACTGCTTCCCATGTTGAAGATCCCTGCCTTTCCGCTGATGGCACTTGGCAGCAGCATTCACCTTATTGTTTGATCACAACATAAAGGCTCTGTGTCACACATCTCTTCCGGTGTGGCAATTTCTGTCAAACAAAAACATTATGGTGTGTCCTCATCCACCATATTCAATAGATCTGGCACCGTGTGACTTCTGGCTCTTCCCCAAAGTCAAAATGACCATGAAAGGTAAATGTTTTAAATCAATGCANGAAGGAAGGAAGAAGGGAGGGAGGGAGGGAGGGAAAGAAGGAGGGAGGGAAATAGAACAATAAAATGCCTAAAGTTAGAAATTTGGGGGAACACCTACTTTCAGGGCACTTGAAGAGAATAAAAAGGAAAAACATAGAACAAGTAAGGAGAGTTTGCCATGGAAACTGAGGGAACAAGGCCATTTATTACAATGACACTCAGGTTATTTAGTACATTTGTTTTTATTAATAAAGTGACACAAAAAGTAATTTTAATAACCATTAAATTGTTTCCTCAGCATTCTTTTGCATGTAGGTTCAAGAGTTAATATTCCCTGACAAATAACACTGTGAGCAGAAAGATCCGAGGCTCGTTTTACATCTGCTTTACTTTAACCTTTCTACACAGGAAAAACAGTCCCGATGACTTTGCCCAGTTTTTAAACTTGGAATTGTCTTACCTGGAACTGAAAAGCCCTCACACACGATGCGAAGAATCTCGTGGTGTTGAAACTTCGGAAACCTGGCATGGAATTTTCTTCTTAGATTTGAAATTCACCTAAGAAAGATCTACACTTAGTACACAAATATGGGGATGTGTTCAACCTCGTTACCAATCCAAGATACACAAATCAAAGCAGCAGTAAGAGAACCCGAATAGTTTGGAATAATGCTGGTTTCTAATGCTGGCTGCTTTGATGTTACTTCTCCTTTGAAACAGCGCTGGAGGTTCTAAATGGGGATAAACTCTATAAAAAAGTAATTTGGCAATGCATTTCAAGAACCACAAAATACCCTGGCTCTGTAGTTTTTGGACTTGGATTTGAAATCTATAAAATAAGAACAAACAACGACATGTATAAGTGGTTTTGTGTCACCTTTATTTACAAGATATCCAGTGTATCTAGAATGGCTATTAATTAGTTCAGTGGATTACTGAGGTTGGTGTCCCTAGAAGCAGAGCCTGAGATGGGGGTTGTTGTGCAGTGATTTAGTGAGACTGCTTGCAGGTAAAACCTACAAGAGAGTGAGAGACCCAGGGAGGGACTAAAGAAGAAGCAAGTTGACTATGTGGGTTCAGCTAAAGTCCAGCCTCAGCCGAGCCCACAGGGAGCTCTGGAGTATGAACACCTCCATAGATTGTCCCACCTTGAACAACGGTCTGGCATTTTCTCCAGTGTCAGTCATTGGCTGAAGGGTAGAATCATCCCTGCATTTCCAGGTGAGGCAGCTTCTCTCGCTCTGGGGAAGGATTCAGCTCACAGCACCTGGGGGATGGCTGCAGTGCTCTGGTAATGGGGGTCTGGACACTGGTAAGCACCCCTCTCCTCTCCAGGTTGGAGACTATGATTAATAGGTCAAATCCATCTCAATTATAAAGTTTAGTACTCATATAAGGCAGAACTCCTGGACTCCAGTTCAGGTTTTATCAGCCTAACCTTATTTAGTTTTCTTCTAGAAACAGAATGCCCTTTTTATCTGCAAATGGCTTCTTCCAGTGGGAACTGCTAAATTGTTTCTTCGATATTCCCCATCCCCTTCTCTCCACCCCACCATCTACCACCACTCTGGTCAGAAATAGCTAGC
>NW_017731706.1:352925-382635 GCF_001890085.2 Hipposideros armiger
AAATGTTCAACCTCACTAATTAGGGAAATGCAAATAAAAACCACAATGAGATACCACCTCACCCCCGTCAGAATGGCTATCATCAATAAATCAACAAACAACAAATGCTGGTGAGGTTGCGGGGAAAAGGGAACCCTCGTGCACTGCTGGTGGGACTGCAGACTGGTGCAGCCACTGTGGAAATCAGTATGGAGGTATCTCAAATAACTGAAAATGGAACTACTTTATGATCCAGCAATTCCACTCTTAGGTATTTATCCAGAAAAACCCAAGACATTAATTCAAAAAAATATATGCACCCCTATTGTTTATTGCGGTGCTATTCATAATAGCCAAGAGTTGGAAACAACTGAAATGCCCATCGGTAGACAACTGGATTAAGAAACTGTGGTACATTTACACAATGGAGCATTACTGAGCTATAAAGAAGAAGGAAATAGTACCCTTTGCAACAATATGGACGGAAATAGAGAACATTATGCTAAGTGAAATAAGTCAGTCGGAGAAAGACAAATACCATATGATCTCACTTATATGTGGAATCTCAAAAACTGAAGAAATGAGAAATGTAAACAGAAATAGTCTCAGAGACACAGAGGAAAAACTGATGACTGCTTGTTGGGAGGGGGTGGGGATGAAGGAGAAGGGGAAGGGATGAGACAATACAAATTGGTAACTACAATATGGCCTCAGAGATAGAAAAGAGTCTGGGGAAAATAATCAATAATATTGTAAATATATTTTTAGGGGGCCAGATGGACTCACGTCTTGTTAGTGAGACCACTTCACAGACAGTGTAGAGGTCTGACCACTGCACTGTATTTATGAAGCTGATGTTGAATAATATTGTATGTCAACTATAATTATATATACATATAGTCACGGGATGTGAAGTAGAGTGTGGGACTGGAGTCAATGGAATTGCAATAGATAAGTATGATATCAGGGGTGGGAGGGCAGTATATGGCGGAGGGAGGTTGTGTTTTTTTGAGAGGTGAAAAGGATAACTATTGCATTGTTCTGTATACCTAAAACTAATAATAAAAAATAAAAAATAAATTAGCTACTAATTTGTTAGATTTATTATGATTTTTAACTAATTAATGTATATAAAGAAAATAGTAAGTGTTCAATAAATTCTATAACAAGGATTTCATCTGTATATATTTTATAGCAAGGAGTTAAACACCAACGAAGTTTTTCCAATTTGATGTCATCATCATTTAGAGCAAATGAATCGCATCACATGACAAGGTAACGAAGGCCTTATATATGAAATATTGACAGATCTCTCCATTTTTGTGTTATTAATATTGTGTGCCTTCTTTCTTCATTTCTTATTCAAGGAGTATCCAATATTCTCTTAGCATGATGGATCATACTGACAACACTGAAAACAAAACAATCAGTAAGAAACAGGCTTTAATAAAATTAGCCCTCTTGTCCAAGAATGAGATGGAAGGAAGGAAGGAAGGAAGGAAGGAAGGAAGGAAGGAAGGAAGGAAGGAAGGAAGGAAGGAGAAAGAGAGAGAGAGGGGGGGGGAGAGGGGCTATGTGAGTAAACAAATAGGACATAAAAATAAAATGATTTCATAAAAATATTGTCAATCTGTAGCTCAGAAACTGAAGTCTAGATATTATCTCCAACTGATCTTAGAAGTTAGTCAACACTGATTCAATGCTACCTAGGCTGAAAGGGTATTATTAGAACACCATCTCATTTCCAAGCAAATGCACATATAAATTTTCTTTTTAGTAATTTCATGACTTAAAGTAAGGCCTTGAAATCCATTTACAAAGATAATGTAAACACATTAAGTGTTGAACTGTGTCTTCCAGATAATAATTATAATTTAGGTGTTTCTCCTGTAACGTGATCTGTGTTGCCTTACAAGACTTTGTGCTCTGTAAAACCATGTACTAAAGTAACGGAGTTTATGAAGAAATAAGGTTGGAGCGGGCCACTCAAAACTATGCAACTTTGTAACCAGAGCAGTATAAAAACAAAAATTGTTCCTGGAACAATAACCTCAAGAGCCCAGTAAGGCAACTCTCAGAGAGTCTAGAAAATGCCACAGCAGAACAAAAGAGTGGCAGTGTTGGCAACATTTACATTAGCGCACAGCTGGCAGGGCTGCACAGCACAGGAGGAGGGAGGCTGGGGGTGAGTGGGAAGGAAGGTGCGCACTGGGGGCTTCACTTCTCTGGGGAGGGTGCCTCAGAGGCTGCTGATGTTTATTTTGTTAAGGATACAATTTATACATTCCTAGTGCTAGTGTGGTAATCAAGCTGAGTTTTCTTTTTCATTTTCTGTTGAAGGTTATAACTCGATTGCTGCTGTAACAGTGCCCCTTGCCTGGAAAAAGATCATGAACCAGTGCAATTTCCTGGTTCTACAAAGCTCATTTCCTATTGATCAACTGCATGAGAATTAATTTGCCTTGTAGGTTATCTAATGTGACCAAAATGCTGTTAAGAAATTTAATATAATTTGTTTTACAAAAATTACAAAGCAATTTACTAAGGAACGTGTTGCTTTTTACTACCCAAAAGAGAGTTATAATTTGTATTCAAGTGCTGAGGATCTTTGAGGTAACTGAATACTAAGCAAAACAGTGAGGTGATGGACCCAAAATAGTAATAGAAAGGATTAATATTTCAATAATAGCTAATGCATTCCTGGCACTAACTGCTTTTCATGGATTAACGCAGTTAATCCTCACAGCAATTCTTATAAGGTAGGTTTTTTACCACCTCATTTTTACAGACAAGGAAACTGAGGCACAGAAAGGTTACATCACTTGCCCAGGGTCATGTAAGTGGGATTTGAACCCAAGCCCTCTGCTCCGGAGGCTGCACAGGTTTGGCCTGTACGGCCCAGTCTCTGCCTGCAGGCTCCTCGTGAATCCCTGAATTAGGCAGAGGTAGCTCCTCCAGGTATGGGCAGAGACATAAATTAAGAGGGAGCCGTTGTGAGAAAGATTTTAGTTACCTGAAGCAGAGAGGAAGACAGAAAGCATCTGGGCACACACTGCAGCTTTCCTGGTATAGTAGCTCGTGTGCTGTCATCTCCTACTCCTTGCTCTTCACAGAGGCCAGCCCCAAAAGTCCTGTGCTTTTTCATGCTTTCATACCAGCCCTGGCTCCTGGGAGGAAGAGAGTGTAGCGTTACTTTGGTTAAAAAAAAAAAAAAAGTAGATGCTGGAAGAACAGTCTGACTATTTCTCTAAAATACAAAGGGATCTTTCTGGGGATCTTTGGGAATCTCCAAATCCATCATTAACATTTTCCCAACTTCCTTCTCTCCTGGGGAGGTGGCAGGGCACGGGGCATGAAATGAAATAAATAATATGAAACAGAGGAAGGACTATTGAATAAAGAGAGACCCGTAGCCCCCGGAGGACCAGCCTGGTGTTCCAGCAGGAAGCGGGAGGAGGGCCTCTGAGGCACGAGGAGCTTCAGCGGAACGTCCAGGCCCCGCTCCAGGGACAGGCTGAGGAACCGGAGGAACTAAATGGCCTGGGAGACTTTGGACTTAACATCCAGGGGTCTCTGTTTGCTCTTTTTACCCTCAGCCTGTTTCCAGCTGTTTCCAACTTCAAAAAGATTAAAGGATTGTGGTGCATTGAGGAATTGGAGAGTAGGAGGGTATTTATGGCTGATCCTAAGGCTTAGGAGCCAGAGGAGGAAAGAAACCTTGATCCCAAGAAACAGGTGGGTACAGTGGAAATCAAAGCAATGGGACAAACCCAAGAATTCTTGAGAAAAAAGAATTAACCCAAAGCCAAGAAGAAACCCAGGGGACAGCCATCTGGAGGCCAAGCCCCTACAGCAACCCCACTCTGTCCTGGGGAGGGAGTGGTCCCTTCTCTAAGAATGGCTCCCTAGGTCCTGAGAGCTGCGGTCCCTGTTTCCATCATGTGAGAAGGATGGGGAGCCCCAGGAGCCCCTGGGGCCTTTGCACGAAGATCAGCGATTCTGGAATCCTGTCCCGTGTTAAAACTGGAAGGCATTTCCCAAAAGAAACATTAGGGTATGTAAGCACAAATAATGTAACAAAATAGAAACAGTCAAGGAACCACTTTTAGCTCAATACAGTTAAATGATGAGGCAAATGGGAAAAAGAAAGGATATAAATGGGAAAGACTAGAACTCAGTTTTATCAGAGTTGATTCATAAGCCACCAGGGATGATGTTTGGCCATGAATCTAGGATCAGTGCTCAGGGGGTCCATGTTACTAGGTTTGGAGATGGGAGACAGAAAGAACCATGGGAGAGGGGCATTTATTTAATGGGGGCTGGAAGAGGGGTGGAGTTTAAGTCTGTATCTCCCAGCTGTGTCCCCCTGGCCACGCTCACAGCACTGACCTGATGTGCCAGTTCACAGGGCAGACTCCTGGGGTCCTCCCCAGGCCTACTAACCCAGGACTTCTGGTGGCAAGGCCCAAGAATCTGCACTTTAACACTCTAAAACTTTAACATTCTTCTACATATTAGTATTGGAGCACCACTGGCTTAATTTTTATTACCTAGAAATTTGGGTGCCTGGATGATAAATGAGAACAACGATCCAATTATCTATCATAACCACGAGACTGAGCGTCCGTAAACAAGCCATAGTATTATAGCTGAACAAACCTCGTCACGATGGCAACGTCCCTAACACACCTAAATGTTATTTTGCTGCATAGTAATTAGGTGTAAATGTGAATCCATTTCCCTAAATGATTGCGATTCGTGTTACTTCAAAACATTTTCATCCCAGCATTTCCGCAGGCAGCAGGAGAGAGAGAGACATGAGCCAGAAGGGTGTTGTAAGGACACAGCTGAAGAATACCAGCTCTTCCTAGCATGGGATTTGGGAGGTTAGGGATGTTGTTCCCTTCAGGTGAGATAGATGCTGGAGAAACAAGAGGTCATAACTAACCTCTTCCTTTCCTGGATAGAAGGTAGAGCCAGCCACCCACCAGTCTCGGTTTTCCTGTCCCAGGTAAGGGCCCTCTTAAAGCCCCAGGTCCCCGATTCCTTCCCAGAAGCCCAGCATGCTCATCACTGAACCTTCTAGAGCTCTGCTCCTCCCTTCCCACAGCCTGCCTGGAGGGAAGGGTGGTCAGATCGGCCCTCATGAGCAGTACAGCACTTCGGCAGTGCGGGACGATTCACAGCCTAGGACGGAAGAGAGCCAGATGCTGTCTGGTCCAGACCTCTCTTTTTGCTGGTGGAGAAAAGAGGCTCTGAAAATTGAAATGACTTACTCAAGGGCATGGAACTCATTCAGGGCAGCTCTGCACCTGGAACTCGGGTTTCCTAACTCCTCGCACACTTTTCCATCGTGTGCCTGAGCTGTTTGGCTCTGACCAGGCAGAAGGTGAGCAGGTGACTCCAGAGCATTGTACACCAGGCACAGCTGGGCCTGTGAATAGCTTCCTGCTCTCTCTCTCCCCTAGCTCCGCATCACCAGATCACTCCACCTAGGGATCACCCCATCGTACCGGCATATTTAAATCACAACTCACTTAGTATTGGCCAGCAAAATCTTAAGCACTTGCAAAAGCCACGTGGCACATCTCTTACTCTCCATTTGGCTGATGATGGACCATCACTTTTGACTCCTATTTGTTATTTTCTAGCAAATGTGCTTACCCACTGTGGCCAGAGGGACCAAAATTAAATTCCATCGTTGCTTGTGTTAACTTTGAAAAGCTGAGGTAATGTAGCTTGGAAATAAAGCAAGGTTCTGGGGACAGATGTTACTCCACTCAGTCCAGCCCGGTTCAATTTCTACATGCTTAGGTCATCAGCGAGGGCTGGGAACTTCCTGGGAGATTACACTTCGTCCCTACCCATGAGGGCTGTTTCTAGGTAAGTTTCAGAGTTGTACAGCAGTGTCCTCAAGTCTATCAGAACCTCTGCACTTAAGAATAGCCATGTCCCATAAGAGTCTAATGGAGAAGTTTGGGAGGGAAATAATCAAATCGCTAGTTACTTCTCCATTCAGTTGCCAAATAGCATATGGAAGCATGAGGGCATATGTTTTTAAAAGCCCCATCTGTTCTAGTCTATAGGTGAGTTTTGTTTCAGCATGACTAAGTGGATGTGAAGATGTCTAGCTGTTAGTTGAAACAGGTCCTTTACAAGAGTTTATCCTCAGCCTGAAAAACTCCCAGAAACATCACATGAGTATGCTTAGCTCCTGTCAAGCGATGCTCGATTGCTCTATAGGGGGAAGGGAGGCCTCCAAGCTCCCGGGTTCCAGCCAACAACGAGAAATTTGGCAAGTTTACCAGGGCAGGCTGCTAGATAATTCTTCTAAAAGTTGTCCTGGAATGGTGAAAGCTTTGACTCTAAAGACCTTATCCAAGAAATCCCCCAAGGTCCCACACCATCATGAATTCTACATTTTTCTTTTTGGAGCAGCTAAATGATCCTGTCAAGAATAGACCCCATGGTTGCAAGGAGAAGAGAATGACATTTTTAGTAGGAATTCAGTCATCACTTCACTCCTCTGCAAGAATGAAGGGGGGAAAAGGTGTTAGTGGCATATAACCAAATATAATAGTTTTAGCTATGCGAAACTCTTTATACATCTTGGAATTTTTGAAGCTAAAGTTGTCTGTGCCAAGATACACTTGGGCAATACAACCTGAGAAAACAAAGTTTTAAATAAAGCATTCTGACATCTTTTGCTAATGACACATGCAATTTTGTAATCTACCAAACTTACGACTTTCCTTCCAGCTTGAGAGAGTGCAACACCATAGGTGTCTGGCCCCAAACCAGGAAGAAAGTTGGGCTTGGCCTCACCTCTAGATTCTCTGTGGCAGCTGATCCAAGAGGCCTAGACACAAACAGAGAACTAATACATCACCCCCTATGCCGAGACGTTGGGGGGACCTGTTCCCATTCCCTTGGTTTCTAATTATAATTATGTGCAAAGACTTGGGCTGGGAATGAGCAATGCTGATGTGAAATTGTTCTGGACCCAAACAAAGGTGGCATGAGCTCTCTCCTTCATGCTTCAGAAGTTACCCAGGAAACCCAAAGCCATCCTTCTGTAGGCTGCTCACAGTAAGGGTTCCATGTTACCTGTGAGAGCCAAGCTCAAAGTTAATATGATTTTCTGCAGTTTAAACATTCTAATTAAATACCTGAATTTA
The DNA here is from genome assembly GCF_001890085.2 of Hipposideros armiger. NCBI lineage: Eukaryota > Metazoa > Chordata > Mammalia > Chiroptera > Hipposideridae > Hipposideros > Hipposideros armiger. Next base: position 360,083 of record NW_017731706.1, read on the forward strand.
TTTTTTGGAAGAAAGAGAGCAGAACATTTATTTCAGTCACAGAAATAACCATGTCTTTGGTTTGTATTAAAGACTGCTGGTCTCCCAAGCTCTGTTTGAAATTCACAACATGGGAATTTATAGAATTTTCATAAAAGAAATTGAAATTACAGTGTCTCCATGAACTCCCAGGGTGTACTTCTATTAACAAAAGATGTTTTGCTTTACTCACACCTGCTCAGTTCTCCGTGGGGGCTCAAGCAATACACATTCCAATAGAGCAGCGTCAATAAAATCAAATAAAAATTAAGTTCCAAGGAATGAGATGGAGATATTACCACATAAAGTGCATTTGAAAAGGAGCTGAGCTCTTGGAACTGGCTAACTTAGTAGAAAATTGTTACAGAAAAATAGATTTTTTTCAATCATAAATCATACAATTTTGACTTTGTTGAATTCTCTCTCTGACAACTTGAACACATCTTCCCTCTGTCTCTGTGTGTGCACGTGGGTGTGTGTCAGGGAGAGAAAGAAACAGGTGGGGAAGATTTGCAAAAGGTAGGAGAAAGGGATAAAAGAACTAGCAAAATAGGAACTTCTTTTTTCTCATTGCCTGTTACTGGAAAGAATTAGGGAGCTTTCACAAAGGCTACCTAAATTAATGTGTTTATACTCATTAAATTACGGTCTTAAGAAAAGAAAGCTCATGTTTCCTTTACTCTAAATCCATGAAATCCACTTCTCTTAAGAAGCTTTCTGTCTTTGGGGAGATAAGGTCAGAACTGAATTCCCCCTAATTGCCAACACATTCGTATTTATACACAATATCGATATTTCTAGGCTTTTGTTGTTGTTGTCCTGAGAGTCACAAAACATGGAAGGAGCCCTCTCTCTGCAGAGCATTACATTAATAGTCACCCTCCCTCCACACACACAAGCTCACAGGGATCATGTTGAATTACAAGGAAAAGGCAGGGGACTTTGCCTCGAAAGAGATTACTCATTTGGGGGTGCAGGAAGATGACAAATACATGAGTGACTATTTTACTTGTGAGAGGGAAAGTAACCTGTTATCTACATTTTTTGGCTGCTTTTGAAGGAAGGAGGGTCCAAAAGAAGACCCTTCACAAAGTGAAGGGTGTGAGGATGGCAGACTGGGTGCTTTGGGCAAGGCTGACTCATTGCTGTGAAGGGGAAAGATGGGGATGGAAGTGAGGCTGCCCATGGCTGAAAAGAAGCTCTGGGAGGCGACAGAGATGTGCAACGCGGACTTCTGTTGGCTTTTCATTCATTCATTCATTCACTTTGTTCAGACATTGTTACTGAGCACCTGCTGTGTGACGTTCTCTGTGCTTGATACTGGAGATAAGGCTGACCCTCATGCACCTTCAATGAAGCACCTCGCTTCCTGGTGGAGTGGATTTTCTTTTGGAGAAGGTAGGAAACAGCTCAGGAGACTTCGCCAACAATTACACCGAGTGAGAACACCAGGGCTGCCAGGAAGGGCAAACCACACCTGCCTTACTCACATTTTAGACTGGGTGTCCATGAAGGAACAAACCCAATGTGTTGGCTCTTAGTTGTCACAACTGACTTGGCGATCAAGAATTGCAAGCATCTAAAAGTAGGAAGAACATGCGTAGCTGCTCAGGAATGTGGAGGGAAGGGAATAGTTTGCTTTGGATTGCTGTAGTCACTTCTCAGTATAGTAAGGTGGTTTTATTTAGTTAGCTTGTTCTTTCACCTTGGTCTGGAATAGTCTTTGGAGTTTACACCTCTAGAGCAGATTTTCAACGGAGATGTCCCAACAAACTGGTATGCTGTGAGGCGTGCTGTCATTTCTTACTAATAATAAAGTTCCAAAAGTGTGCAAGTGAAGCCACCATGATTTTTTAAATGAATAGTGTAAAAACCTGGATACCTAAAAGCAGCTTTTCCTCCCAAATGTCTCAATCTTCTCCACTGCTGTGACACATGTGGCAGTCTATGTTTATGTTTACATGCATGACCCAATGGGTGTTCCCAGCTTAGTAGCTGTAATGCCACTCCTTTCTGTCCTATTGAAGAAGGAAATGCAAGTGAACAAGAGAGAGATTACTATGGGCATTATTATTCCTTAAGGCTAAATTCAGGCTCAGTGGAAAGAGTACTGTGATTGATTGATAATGTCTGCCATCAATATGGGAAGGCATGTGGCAGTGCATTGTCACGTATTTGCCATTTCTGAGTTAGACATAATAACTTCTATGAGCTCTCTGCTGTTGTAGCTCTTCAGTTTGCCTTATGTTGTAGTCATCTGTGTTGCAGTCTCCTGTAAGGTTGTATCTTACATAGCTTAGATTCACTCATACCACCTAGCCTGGTCAGGTCTTGCCACTGAAGGAGACTCAACAGATGTCAGAATTTGATTGACTTTATGTACCATTTAGCTCAGTGCTCCTAATCTGTATGTTCTCTTAACAGTTATTGTCATGAAGGTGGCACCCTTGGCAACCTGGATCCATAGAACACTCAATATAGAGTAGGGACACAAAATATTTTTCTCATTAATTGTACTAATAAAATATAGTACATTTTGGTCAATAGTAAAACTGAACTCCACCAGAAATTTGAGACAATACAATATTAACAAATTTTTTTTCAGAGCCAATGTTGCTCAAATATGAATACGAGGTTAGAACCCTGAAACCATTAAATATTTGACATAACTTATACTCTTTCTTGGCTTGCAGATACTAAGCCTGGATTAATTGATTTAAAAAGCTCATTTCCTTATAGTTCTGATTCCTTAACACTCCATTCTTTTAGCATTTGAAAACAGTCAGTAACCACATTGAAAAGGACAGCACCACCTGTCCAATAATTTCACCCTTAACTTGAAGAATCCAATAAAAAAAGCAAATAAATAAAAATAATTGCTATTGTGAGATGTTTCAATGAAATTCTTCTTTCAAGACGTAGCATAATGCAAGGGTTGAAAACAAGCAAGTTTTTTTGAGCTAGACTACCTAGGTTTAAATTCCAGCTCCAACATTTACAAGCTGTGACCTTGGGCAAGTATTTAACCTCTGTGCTTCACTTTCCTCATCTGGAAAAGAGAACAGTGTTCAGAAAATCTTGCATATTCTGATACGTGGACAGGGTGCCTGAAAAGTCATTATAAGGCAGGACTGGAACACCACGTCACATGACATGAAGTCATTAAAATTATTTTGATCAACATAAAGATAATTTTCTAATCAACCCATTGCTGTTACTTTCTCTCTTAATGATGGATTGACTACTGTCATGCACAGCTCCACTTTGTAATGCTGCTCTTTAATTATACATGAGTGAGGTCTGTTTCTTACTATGTGCACACCTGGAGAAAGTCAATTCTATGTACACATGGCCTTTCTAGCTACATGATCCATATTTATGTTCTCACTGATGACCAAATTCTAAAGTCTTAATGTCAGCCAGTTCTTTAAAGTGGCTCAAAACTAATATATTACAGGAGAATAGTTGATGGGGGTCTGGGGTCCATTCCTGGAGACAGAGTGAACCTGGAAGGCAGGCACTCTGGCGTGAGAACCGGTACCACGCAGAGAGGTTCAGAGCAGCCATGAAGCAACGTGATAAGGGGGCAAGTGAACAGTGGAGCTAAGGAAGGAAATCAGAGGTCAGCCTGATGGAAATAGTATCAGACCATAGGTCAGAGGAGCAGGAAACAGGTCTAGGGCCATGACCTGGGACAATCAGGACCAGGTGGGGAAGGGGAAGTGGCCAGCAAGATACACTGGGGCAAACATTTCAGGACACAGCCTGGGAGCCCAGAGGATATGGGGTACCTTTTGAATAGGTGACAACAATGTGTTGTGGGATAGACCTTCTAGCTTAAAGACTTTGCAAATTACCTTGCTGTAGGTCTTCTGAGGTGCAGTGTTTATACCATAATAATCTAAGTTAATAGGGAATTCCCATTTCTTCAGAACCTTTTCAAGTATGAGATTGAAGTGAACGGGCCCGGAACTTAAACTCCAACCTCTTCATTCTCCAGGCCTCCATACCGCCACTGAGGATGCCTCTGGGGACAAAACCCCTTTAAAACAAAATGATGTTCATAAGTTACATGAGCAACACTGGTGGGCATCACATAACCAGATGACCAAACTACATCACAAAGGCTCAGTCACACAAAGCTCAAGCTGCACAGGCCAACCTCATGCCAACCCGGGGTCTTTATTCCTGTCCTATACCTTTCCCTTCTCTGGGGTCAGCATCACTCTGTCTTTTAAACCACTCACCTTGTGAGCAGTCACAGCAACAGCTGTGCCCATGTATTAAGTTTTAGGATGTGCTAACTCCTTTACATGTAACAGTAGTTTAATCCTAGCAACAGTCCCCAGGGTAGGCATTATTATTATTATCCCCATTTTGTGGATGAGGAAACAGATGCCTAAAGATTAAGCAACTTGCACAAGGTCACTTAACTGGCAACCAGCAGACCTGGGAATTAAATCCAAGTCTGTTTGCTACCAAAGCCCAGGCTTTTTTACCATTCTGCTGAGGTTCTAATAAGAATGAATTACAGCTACTGATGGATTAATTACACCCAGTGAACATAAGTTTTAGGCAAGATGTTATGACTCTCAGGATTTGTTTTAAGGTATTTTATCTTGAACTGTGGAACAAAAGTTTGGGTCCTAAATTAAAAGGGCTGGCTGGAGGCAGCAGGAAGGGGAGGGCTCGGTGATGGAGTGGGTGAAACTGTACAAGGCCAGGTGTGCTCCGTTGGGTTGATAATTCTTTTAGTATGACCAGAGTGGGTGATCTGAAAAGGTCAGCAGGCTCTGCCCCACCCCTTCCGGAGAGATCCGGGAGGAGGACCAGCCCAGGGCTGCCTGGGCTCCCCGCCAAGCCTATTTTCAGAACCTGCATTTACTGGGCCAACTTTCTTATCAACTTGCCCTGTGGCCTAGAACCCCCTGAGACCTAAGACAGACGCGTGCTTGGACGCTTTTCCTCCTGCGGTCCATCCTCTGTCCTCCCTCTGAACCTTTCCCCTTCCTCTGGCACTTTCCTCATCTGGCCCATGTGATGCTGCTGATAATAACAGCAAACACGTACATTTTATTTACTGGCTAAAACTCTACCTAGTTCAACTCATTCGATTCTATTTTCCTGAGCGTTTTAGAATATTTTTCTAAACAATCCTCTCTTTGTTCTCATTCTAAAGTACATTCTTAGGTTCCTTATGTCATTTCTTACCTTTGATGATAGTGTCTTGACGACAAAATCTGTCACTAGAGTGCATCCTCTTTGTCAGCAGAGGTATAGTGCTTTGCTCCCTTCTACATTCTACTGTCACCCCTGCTTTGCCCCTCTGCCCTCCCACTCAGCTCCCAAGCACCCTGTTCAGTAGCATTTGCAGCATTTTCCAGGTCTTTCCAGGTGCTTTCCTGTGAATTTACTCCTATTTTCTCTCACTATCTTTTCCCCCTCTCTACCACATATTTGCAGACTTGTGATTGTCCTTAAAAATTGGCTCCAAATGTTGCTGCTTTTTTAAATTTATCTTTAAGGAGTAAAGTCATCAGCCCTGCAACCCAATGCTGGCCACAGACACACCCTCCTCTCCCTCTGTCCTGCTCTGCTGTTAACTAACTTGTAAATTGGGAACAAACATAAAACAGTGACAGTTGCACCCCACACCCCATCACTCCCTTCACACTGAGGAAGGTCTGTGGGCCACATTAGGCTGCTCACCATCTCCTCCCCTTCCCTTCTATCCCCTTCAAGAAAAAAGTATTCAACAGAGATCCATGGACCTTGCAGGGCCAAAGGACAAAACAAATATCTTTACAACACACCATAAGTCACCATGAAATGTGTGCCATCATTTCCATGGTTTTGATAAATATGAGGTGTGCTTAAATTAGAGATCATAAATTTGGGAGCCTAGAGGAGATGACTTGGATTTAATAGAACAAACTGCTATATGAAATCTGTCTTCTTAAAGTTAATTAAAGGAAGTGGAAATGGTCATCAATTAACAGAATCTAGCTCTCCAAGGAATAGTTTGTGAATACAAATGTATGTATACATTTGTACATACATATGGGCATTATGTGTGTAGATAATCATGTGTGTCTGTATTTATATACAACTCCTGATTCAAATAAGGAGATACAAAGGGATTTTTTTCTGATTTGTGAATTTATTCATACAACTAACATTATAAACATAGAATCAAATAATATTTCATTGGACGGTTAATGCATACTATTATTGTAAAAAATATAATTTTATACAAATTTTGTATATCAATACAACTGCATACAGAGTCCCCATGTTATGTATTCCACCCTCCTCTTAGACAATCAACACAGGGCATTATTTTATTTTATTTCTTTTTTTAAAATTTTAAATTGGGGAATTGGGGGATGGAAACAGCGCTGGGGAATTGGGGGAAGTAGAACAGACAAGTTGCTGTCCTTTTGTTCTTCAGTCTAGTTGTGGAGGATGTTGCTTCACAGGCCCAAGTTGGCACCATCATTGCGTTCTTCCAGGGTGAAGCAGATCAGTCGCCGGCTTCTGGACGGCTGTTCATGGTGGCTGCTGGCTACACACGGTAGCCCATGGTAACCCACTGCCACAGGGGCTGCAGCCTACGCCGTCGCTGGCAACTCACTGCAGCCCAGCTCCAGGTTGAGCTGTTGTTCAGCATTTTAGCTGTAGAGGGCAGTGTCACTGGCCCTCATATGTGGGATCCGAACCGGGGTCCTCTGGTGTCCCAAGCCAGCTCTTAACCAATGCGCCACTCGGCCGGCCACAGGGCATTATTTTAAAAGGTCACTATTTAAAGACATTCAAGAATCCTGTACAGACCCATTTTCCAGATAACTGATATCTTCAAAATTCAAATACAATGAGGTTGTATTTTTAATATAAAATTAAAAGATAAGGATAAAACTTCAAAGGCAGAGATAGTTACTCACATTGTCTCAAAACATTTTGGAAAAAGTAAGTCAGCTTTTGTATATAGCTTGTCATGAGTTTTGTATTTATATTAAGCTCTTCATTCTTTATCTTCAAGCTCACCAACTGAATGTGTCCTACAGACACTGCTTGCGCCTATGGCTTTAGGAGAGCTGGGGCCCCTTAGTCCGAGACTTGGATGGGACACCTTTGATATCCTCTAAGAGGGCTGAGCCTCTGGGTTGAATGAGCTCAAGAAATAATGAAAGGTGAAGAGCAAAAGGAAAAAGAAGAAACTTGTTCAAAGAGTTGCTAAACCAAAAAGGTGGCTTTTGAACCATACCCAAAAGTTAGCAAATAAAATCACTATACACTAGCCTAGAATGTTAACAATGCTGTTATATGGGTCTTACTTGATATAAGTTATATAGAAAAGGTGTTTGTGGGGGTGGCCGGTTAGCTCAGTTGGTTAGAGCACAGCGCTCATAACAGCAAGGTTGCAGGTTTGATCCCCACATGGGCCACTGAGTTGCGCTCTCCACAACTAGATTGAAACAACTACTTGACTTGAAGCTGATGGATCCTGGAAAAGCACACTGTTCCCAAGTTTAAAAAATAATAAGAAGAATAACAATAACAACCCTAAAAAAAGAAAAAAGAAAAGGTGTTTGTTTGTTTATAAAATCAGGGTGGGAAGCTTTCAGGAGCAAAGGCATTGTCTCAAATTGCATAAGGGCACAGCATTGCCTGAGATGTGGTAAGCTCTAACCAGCCATCTTATGTGCTAGCTGCATTTTCACATACTGGTGGTAGCTGCACAAACTGAAACAACTGGTTTGAAAAGCGTTTTGGCAATGCATTCTAAGAGTCATAACACTTCTCATCTGTCCTGTGACACAGAGATTAGTCTTCTGAGAATTTATCCTAAGGGAATGGAAAAAAACAAATGCACAATTTCCATTGCACTGTTATTTTTAAAAGCAAAATCTTGTCCATAAACTGGAAAGTCCAACAATAAGGAATGGTTAAGTAAAGGAGGTACAGTGGCTGTATGAAATATGATACAGTCGTTAAAAACATAGGCTGTGTAGTAACATCCAAAACAATGCTTAAGAAATGGGTTGGTTATTAAGTTATTGGCCCCCACCTTGAAACTCTTGTTGCCCTGTGGTGCTTAAGCTGGAACTCGGCAAACTGAATTTTTGTTTGGCCTGCTGGTTCCTTATTATATTTCACCAACAGGGGACGACACTAGAGGGAGATTGAAGGGGGGCGTGGGGAGAAAGAACAGGCCCCTTCCTGTACACTTCCTGTCTTGTCAGTTACCCTTTTATGGCCCTTCACGCTGGACAGGGGCAGTTGATCTCACCAGCAGTTGGTTCCAGTTTCCAGCTTTTACCCACACCCAGAAGCCACCTCATCAGCCCTTCCCTCAGAGCTATCAGCACCAGCCATCCTGGTGACCCCTCCCTGAGGTCTGCAGCCCCCAGCCCCCTCCCCCACGCTTCTGGTGCTGTGTACCTGGACATTTTCCCTTTGTTCCTCCACCCCCGGGGTAGTATCTGCTTCCTGCCCTTATGCTTGCTTTATTTCAGGGTCTCCTTCATGTGTTTTCAGTCCTCCAATACCTGATTAACCAATTCCTTATATTAAATTCTCTCTGCTAAATAGTGTTGTTTCTACTTTCATGGCTGGTTAAAAAAAACACACACAACAAACAGGGAAAAAAATTGTATGTATATGATGAGTAAAACCATATGAAACCATGTAAAAATAAATGTTTAAAGACAAGCATTAGAAGGAAATTTAGCAAAATCTTAATAGAGGTTGTGTTAGACAGAGAGTTAGTCTTATGAGTGATTTTTTTTTTCTTCCTTCATCCCTACTTTCTGGATTCTTTTTTTTTTTTTTTTGGTAATGTGTTTACATTACTTTCATAGTAAAAACACATATTAATATATTATAAAAGGGAGGGTTTGATTCCCAGTAAAAGAGTATAGACCTGTTAAACCAGATGAATTATAATCCGGGTAATGGAAAGTGATTGCAAATGTGATCACAATTCCACTGGGAGGGGGGTTATGTTTTGAAAAAGAGGAACAGCACCGGAAGACGAGAGTGAAGCAAGTGATGTCACCCCTCTCCAAGAGAGGAAAATGTTTTAGTTCAGAAATAAACTGAGAAGGTTGATGTGACTTTCCAGCAAATTCTACAACAACCTATTACATAGATGACTTAAGAACACAGGGAGAAAGCCTAGGTATACAGAGACCAAATTATGTCAAATTCACTCCCTTTCCTTTTTGTTGGGTTATTAGATCAATTGATCATGTATTCATTTATTTATCCAAGTCATTCATACAACAAACATTTATCACATAACTACTTTGTTCTAGGAACTGTCTTGACAATGAACATAGAAAGACAAGCTTCAAGTAGGAGAAACAGGTACACGATATTTAGATGCTATTGTTATATGTCCTAGGAAACAAATAATTCTCATTTAAGCTTTTCATTTTACCCAATAATATGCAAAACAGACATCTGTACTTCATACCTGAAACTCACACATAACTGCCCCCCACCCCCCACTTTTGGTGGGGACTGGATTACAGGGACTGGGGATGACAAGGGAGAAGGCTCGGGATAAGGCAGAAATTGGAATGGGTGGCAGCGAGGGCAGGTTCAGGGGTGGGGTGGGGTTAGGCACCATCTGGCAGCCCAAACACGTAAAACCAGGCAGCATATGTTTTTCACGCTTACTCATCACAGCAGGGGCCATCAATCATTCTAAATAAGATATCTGCTCATTCTCTTGATTTCACATGAGTCTTGAATGGTCTACATATCAGATTCTCTGAATTCTCCCTTAACGTTGTAGTGTTCAAATGCATTTACTTTCTAGTAATAAACAGATGTCGCTGTTTAATGATGGAACTCATTCCTTTTTGACATGGACATTTCTGCTTTTTTGGTATTCTCTCTGATTGGGTTGTCCTTATTGATTAAGTATACATAGGACGTTAGCGTGGGGGGATAATTTACCTATAATGTGATTTTATATTCTCAGCTCTAGGCTGAAATGAATTTCTAGTTTATGACTTTTTTTTTGCTGTTGTTTTTGGTACTCTCTGGTGTATACAGACATCTTAGTTAATATTCTAAAACTCCATTATAATGATGGTTGGGAATAAAACACTAAAACCTCTTAGAGGTTAATCCAGATACAGATGTTAGTATATTTGTATACTTTTTTTCCCTCTGATGATAAAGAGAGCCTCCTCACAAAAATTACAAGCCATTTGGAAATGAATAAAGTAGGAAGTGAAAATTTCCCACAATTAGCTGTGGAAGGTGTTGGAGATGGAATAATGGAGAGGGTTTGGCCGAGCATGACATTGGTAATTAGTATCGGTAATACTTTTTGACCTGGCTAAATGAATAAGGATGAATCAAAATGCTCTGCTTCAGGGCAGGCAAGACCTCCAAACAAATCTTTGTAATACAGTGTGGTAAAGACTCTAGTGGAGGAGGATCAGGAAGGTAGCAGTGAGCGTCAGGGCAGAGTTGGAGAGGAGTGTCGTGTGGACTTGGGGCCGAGGGTTGTGGCTAAGTCATGGTTCCATGTTACCATCCTTAGCATTGAACAAGAAAACAATAACCAATTTGTTATACTTCACCATAGTTCAAAGCATACAAGGTGGCCTATTAAAATGTGTGTAATATAAGAAGAGAAAGTGAAAATAAGTGTGAGCAAGGGCAAGAGAATTAGGGTAGGAAAAGTAAGATGAACCTGTGAAACTGTTGGTCCAAACTCAATATTTGCTGAAATAATATATGAAAATATTTGTAGGAATACCTATGCATTTGCTGAAAATGGACCACAAGTTTAGTTCCAAGCTTTCAGGCACACATACAAAAAAAAGAAAATTCTGATCATGTTGTTAGTTTATTAATTTACTTACTTAATTACTTAATGATTTGATTGCTTAAATATACAAACCAATTGCCCAAGTAAAGCACAACTCTTCCTGGTGCTGAGGCCAGAGAGGATTTTTTTCCCCATGAATCTTCATAAAGAAGGTACCAAGCAAGATAGTGATAAGTGTCCCAATGGCACTTTAAAGTGAAAAAGGCAACACGTCTTATGAAGATATTTCTTTTATCTCTGTCAAGGGGACTGGAGTCGAAACACTATCACCCAATTCAGTAAAAGAAACTCCATGAGAATAAAAACTTTGTGATACGAGTGTGTAACTTGTCCTGGGGAAAATTTTAGAGCACTAGTTCTTAACTTCTGAGTTGTGGACTACTTTGGAAAACTTTCCATCATTTATTTTTTAAAACAGATAAGTACAAAGATTCTGTTCTGCCCCAGGCCATGGCAGCCATGGGAATATGTTGCTTAAATCTCCTGCTGTGGGGAAGCCCAGCTGCCTCCCTTCTGGGTTCACCACCATGTTCTCACCAAGGCCGCCCTTCCCCGCAGCTGCTCCCAATCCCCGCCAATGACAGAGCACAGTAGAGCTGAGGGTCTCAAGGATTTTGGCTGAAGGACCACCCATGAGCCTGGCCAAAACTTTCTTGGAACTATGCTGTGGTCTGAGATTCTTTCACTGATCCTCCTTCCTTCCTTTTCTCCTTTCCTTAGGGTCAGACCTGCACTGTGGTCTAACAGTTCTGCCTGCCTCCTGTCCCCTCCCCTTTGTCTTCTATGGGTATGTCCCCCCAATAAACCTGTTTTTCCAAGGAGCTGACCCACATGTGCTGGGGATTCAAGTTACCAAGACAGCCAAGGATCCTGCACACATGGCATTTCCGTTCTAGAGGGGAAAAGGAAGACTACAAACAAGGCAACAAACATGTGACTGAGATGGTTCCCAGATAGTAATGGCTATTCAGAAGGCAACAAACAGGGTTATGTGCTGGAGAATGAGGAGGAACTTTAGATGAGGTGATGAGGGGTGGCCTTATTTATTAAGATGATTTCCATGTCAGAGGCCTGCATGAGGGAGCCACAGGGGAGAAGGAGTTTGGGTGTTCAAGGACTGAAGGTGTGTGGGGGAGAGGAGGGTGTGAGCACCACAGGAGGAGGATGTGACCTCAGCTCTGTGGGCAGGGGCTGGGTATGTGGGTCCCCCACAGAGGAGTTCAGATGTTACGCTAAGTGTGATGGGGAAATAAAAAGTATAGGTCTAATTTTAGGGGCCTTACAGACCTCCTAAAACTTATCCATGGGATATAGAATCAAACTGTAAGTGGAAATGTGTATGTTTTAGGCAATTTTCCATAAATATTATTTCTCTCTTCTTTTAAAACATACGTTTATTACTTTTGAAAATGTGCTACATCTTTACTGTAAAAAAAAAAAAGTGCCAACTATACAGAAAAATACAAAGACGGTAAAATTATACCAAAGCTCACTAATTCACTAAGAAGGTAAAATTATACCAAAGCTCACTAATTAAATATTGGTAATATTTGAATCAACATTCCTCATGTTTATACATTTTATATTGATACAAATAGATATAAGCACATACTTTTGTATATACTACATATATGTATTTACTATTTATTATACATGCTTGGTTTTTTGGGTTTTTTGTTTTGTTTTTTACATTTTTTACCCCCTGGAATTGGGCTGCACCTTACAATCCCTGGTGTCTTGCCAGGCAGCAGCCATTGCAGACACATTCACAAAAACATCAAAATGCACAGAATGGATATTAAGGGCTTAGAAGAAAATTCATATGCAAGAGGTGAATTCTCTTTCAACTCCTAGGAACAAAATTTTTGAGGGAGCAATATGGGAGGCAGTTTGTTGGAAGTGAATCTGAAGTGCTTTTTCAATTTTCCTGAAGTCCAGAGTTGGCTAATTCTACATGACTGCAAAGCCAGCTTAGATGCTCAATGGCTTTATCCCTTTTATGTATTCTTAAGAAATTCAGCATCCAAACACTCTTAATGACAGCAAAAAAATACAGGGACATTGATGACTTTGAGTTAAGCATTCAGAAAACTTGGACTCTAAATATAAAGAAGTTTCATAAACATTCATTTATTATGCTTATATTTTTCTTTCATGCATGCACAAGAGCGACATATTATAAAAAAAATACCTAAGTTTGAAAGAGCTGATAAGTACAGAATAAAAATTCTAGGTAACAAGAAAGCACTGTGTCATTTAATTGAAAACATTTATTTTTCTTTCTAAGTATCATAGAATAATGATGCATCATCAAAACGATGGTATCTCAGATTTGATAAAATGTAATAGGCTCTCTCTTCCATTTTGAGGTTGCTTCATATTCCACTGTGTGCTATATTCCATAATTTATGTGACCATCCTTCTATTACTGGACATTTGGATCACTCTAATTTTTCACTATTATAAATAGTGGTGCAGCTAATATTTTTTGTGCATACATCTTTTCACACTTGTGTGATTTTTCTCTTTATGGTAATAAACTAAAATGTTGATAAGTGTCGAGTTGCAGGAATTTTGAAATCATACACCTTGACTGCTTGTACCCAGAAGGCCACCATTCCTGGATGCCACGAAAGGTCAGACCAAAAACTTTAACAGTCAGCGAGCTGGAGTAGGGGTGGCAATCTCTTGTGAAAACTGAGGGGTTTGCCCTGCCTGGAAGCCAGTCCACCTCTTTTTGGAATAGATTAAAGGGGGAAACTGTGTGCAGGGCAAGACTGACTGACTGTTTAGACTGACTGTTCATTCATTCATTCATTCATTCCATAATGCTACACTGTGCCAGCTATTGTGCTAAACATTAAGGGGTAAGATAGAAATAGTCTCTGCTCTGTGGAGGATGCCTTTACCATGTAAGTCATTTAAGAATTTTGAACTTTATCCCCAAATATGTCTTTTGGTGTCATTTTGGTTTTTTTAATCCCCAAAAGCCTTAAAATAAGCGACTTTAAGCAGAAGAGTGTCACAATCAGATTAATTGTTTTTGTATGAGTCAAAATGCTTGACATTTGATGAAGTTGAACAGGTGGCAGGAACGGGAGCCTGTCGCTGGGGCCCATCTGTCTGAAGGTAGGGGATCTTATTTGAGTGCTACATTTAGTCTCAGCTTTTGACTCAACTGTATTGTATGGGGAAAGGTTGCTGAGACCTAGTAAGAAAACACACATGGGAGGTGAGGAGTTCCTCCTTTTTGGAATCCATCAAGTTTGAGTGCAGCTGATCTGGGTTTTTAATGCTAGAAATAAAAGCCTTCCTGATAGCCAATGGGACTGAGCTGCCATGATGTCCCTTATGGTCTTTCCTTAGTTAACTCAGCCTCATAACCCCTTGTCCTTGTTCTTTTGTATATGTTGTTCCCTTTGCCTGGACAACATTTCTTCCTTTTGGTCTGGCTAACTCAGGCTGATCTTAAGTCTCAACTGCAATGTCGTTTATTCCAAGAATCTACCCCTTAGCCTAGATCAGGTGCTGTTGCTATGTGCTCCCATGTCACAGGACGTCCCCCACCACCATTTATTTAGCACAGTTTAGAAACCTTACTTGAAGGGCCACCATCCATATGGTTAGGCAGGTCATGCCTTACAGTGGAACGCCATTTATATCACAGTCTATGTGAACAATGTCTCTGCTTAACTGTTTTCTGATTAAAATAGCAAACCTATCCTTATTGATACATACAATGGTGAAATGCAACCTTCCCACTTGGAATTTTCATTTTCTAAGGCAATGTGTTTGTAGTTAGATTGAATTAGTGAGATCCTCAGTGGCATTTTTCCACGTTTGTTTTATGTGCTGCTGCATTAATATAACCAGATTTCCCCCTTTTTATTTCCTAATAACCTTTATCATATCACTCACTGCAAGGACAAGCCTCACAATTGCAGGGACATGAGCTAAGACCAATGTTAAGGGCTCAGGAGTCTGCTGACGGAGGATGAAAGCAGAAACTTCTCCCCTGAGATAGTCAAGGAATAGTCAGATAACAAAAGTTCCACCCAACAACATAGACTTCCCTGTCGGTATCAGAGAGCAAATGACCACTGTCTACTCATCCGGCTCAGTATATCTATATATAAAATAAAGACTTTTTTTTTTTTGATCTATTGTGCTGGTCACTAGGGTTGATTAAAGACAAATCACCCAAATCATCTTCCACATTTTTTCTCCCCAAGGTTATGCATATACATAAGTTTAGATCAATTTTTCATTTTGGTAAATACAACCATCTCTAAAACAATGACCCCAAAGGAGGAACGCATCTCCTCTAGGGCTCCAGGCAGGACTCAGCACCAGCCTTAGCATTCAGTCTCCTGAGATCCCCAAAGACTAACGAGATATGGAAACAGAAAAGAGAATGTGCACCTTTAAAACACTCTGTAAGAATTCAGAAAAGTCATATTTTGCTTCTTCCTACAACGCAAACAAGCTACCTTCATAATTTAAAACAAAAGAAAAAGCAAAACCCTACATGTGGAATGCCCGTGGAGAAACTGAGAAAAGCATGAGTTAAAACAGACTTCAGGTGAAACTTACATTGGTTGGAAGAAAGTGGCAAGATGACCCATGGTCACATTTAGATGACAGTTGGAAATATGGGACTATGATTTGCTGACTGAGAGTCCCAGAAAATGGATTGGTTAGGTAAGAGAGAGTAGGATGAATAGTATAGAAAGAAATAGCAAATTCTCGGAGGTTTTTGTTCATGACTAATCACTTACCTGCCTGTATAAAATAACCAGAACCAAAACCCTTCCTAGTCAACCCATGTCTTCAAAGACCCAATCAATAAATAATAAAAAGGGTCTATCTATTAGAAACCTATGAGGAATAATCTTCAACTAAGAAACACACAATGAAAATCATCTGAAATGATAAATCTTTGGTAGAAAACATGCTAAAGATGTGTGTATAAATATGTCATTATTTACAATAGAATTGAGGAATGTTTTCTTCCATCTGAAATTAAATTTTGCAATTTAATACAACTCACTGTTATGAAAAGGCCATTGATTCAATAAGAAAGTTATTTCTTTGCAACATTAATCATCTTAAACTCATGGTTTCTCCAGAGGGATAACCCCCACTTTGCTTTCCATTTATATTATCTTTAACAGGAAACAAATGAGTTTGCTAGAGTTGTATCCTCACTAATATTGTAAGATGAAACTTAGAAATATTATGGGCTTAATGACTTCCCCGTGGGCTTCATAATCACCAGTGTAAATGATGGCATTTGCTTTGAGTGCAATGAAAACTACATTAATGAAAATAACTAAGCTGAAGTGTACCTGAGGATGATGGAATTCAAGGAAAAAGCCTTATTTGTGTGCAACTTGTATAATTGGAAGATTCTGACTGACATTCACTACAATAACAATGACAGACTTAATTCCAGAATTTCACATAACATGGTATCGTGTTAAGAAAAATGAATAATCCTTACTCTTCTAGACACCCAGATATGCATTAAACACCTTTAATAAGGCTCTTATATCTAAAGCTATTCGAAATGATCAATCGAGTCTTCGCTCTGGCAAAAGCTATGCCATCAGAGGAGTTCTCCGTGCATCTCAACAGTCTTTGTAGTGATATATGCATTCACTACATAGTTCAGTTTTTTCCTTTTCTTCCCACAGTGGAGACGACAAACAAGTGATGCCAGGCTGGGTTCCTCCTTCATGACAGGCATCACTAGTCAATCTTGGCATACTTTCTTGCTGTGCCCAGACCAGCTTTCTCGAAATAACACTTCGGTGAACTGCCAGTTGGTCAGTGCTCAGGTGAAACCTATTTGCCATTCCTGTTCCCCAAAATAGCTCTACATATTTGATTTAAAAGGTTAGTTATATTCCATATATTCAACTTTCCATACAATTCCTTTCTGTTACTGTCGGAAATGTTTCTCAATAGGCTATTATGAAACCAGATGTGATTTAAACATAATTACAACACCATCAATCTTTTAAACTCACACATGAAGGAGATAAAATATGATAAAATGGTCAGCCTACTAATTTATAAAAAACTTGATACTTTCCGTAGATATATTTTTGTATGATAGGATAAACCATTAAATACAATAAGTTATATTGATCTGTGAAATACTAGTATCTGGGAGGACATTGATTCATCACATTTAACACTGCATGTTTACTACAGTGGTAGCTATACAGCATCACAGACCTTCAAAAAAAATGTTACCTCAGAAGCCTTTTGTCTATGTTAACATAAAATGTGAAGTAACTTCATTAAACAGGTAAATTGTATCAGCAAAAGCATAGCTTCTACTGCTGTGCTTTGCAATAGCTTTATCCTCAAGTCCATTCCCAACAGTCTTCCCCATATAACTTACAGCCCTAAGCCATCTATCTGCCTCAAATGCTGTGATCATTGTTTCTTTCCATTAGAACAGTTGAATCATAAGAACAAAGTAACGGAAAGCTTACTTTGGAGGCAGGGAAATAAGCCCAAACATGACTGGAAGATTTCTTAACCTCTTCTTCCATCCTTGACCTGGGGAACCATTTGCTTCTCTTGATATGAAAGAAGTAGGCAGGCAAGGAGTCCACCATGGCTGCTTGCCCCAGGATGCCTGTCAGGGGGACCTACTGCTTACTGTCTCTGCTGCACCATTTTTCTCCTTACCATCTCTTCTCTATTGAATCCCAGGAAGCAATGAAATAGACATGGGAGATATGACATGTTAACGTAAGAAAAGGACTTGTGTAAAATGGAAAGCCAAAAATTACGATACATGCCGAATATAAGCTAACTCTTTTAGGTGAAAGCAAAACACAAACCCTTCCTCCATTTGCAGTCAACTTGGGGGAGCTAAGTGTTTGCTGAATTCTCTTTTCTCTGTTGCATGAGCATAAAACTACCTGAGAACAGAGAACCCTGTCTCCAGCCCCAGGCAAGCTGCACAAAGAGCTGTCAGGCCCAAGGAATTGCATCTGGGGAAGGAACACCAAATAGAGGTCAACCCACCCATTCACACTGTTGGGGGATTTGGCAGGATGTTGCATGTTTTCTTATCTGTAAGATGGAGTGATGATTCTTGCACTAAGAGAGAAAGGGGAACAAAATGATGTGTAATGGGTGTGTACGTGTTCTGTCCATTAGGGGAAGAGTCCCACAGAGCTACAGCAGTGTCCGGTGTGATTTTATTTTGTCGTCCTCATTGTCTTCTGTCTACCTGATATATTTCAAGACATGTAGCTCCTTCTTTAGGCTCAAACAAGATGGAGATTTAGATAAAGTGCAATATTGCAATATTGTCAATCTCACCTTTTAGTTTATCTCCAACTACCACCTACCTATGGTTTCCAACTTAGCTCAGATTTTGTAGATTTTGAACCTACAATTCAAAATCAATTGTAGGGTTGTTTTTTGTTTTGTTTTGTTTTTAAACATTAAGATATCATTCTCAAACTTTAGCCCAGGACTGAACAGGGCCAAATTGTTTCCTTTTTTTATAAATTTTATTGTTAGTTTCAGGTGTACAGGACAATGCAATAGTTATCCTTTTCACCCCTCACAAAGTAACAACCTCCCTCTCCGCACCTACTGCCCTCCCACCCCCAATATCATGCTTATCTATTACAATTCTATTGACTCCATTCCCACTTTCTACGCCATGTCCCATGACTATATGTATATATAATTATAGCTGACATACAATATTATTCAACATCAGCTTATATACAGTGCAGTGGTCAGGCCTCTACACCAACTATGAAGTGGTATCCCTAACAAGACATGAGTCCATCTGGCCCCCTAAAAAATATTTACAATATTATTTATTATATTCTCCAGACTGTCTTTTCTATCCCTGAGGCCATATTGTAGTTACTAATTTGTATTGTCTCGTCCCTTCCCCTTCTCCTGCATCTCCACCCGTTCCCAACTAGCAACCCTGTTTTTCCTCTGTGTCTCTGAGACCATTTCTGTTTACATTTCTCATTTATTCAGTTTTTTAGAATCCACGTATAAGTGAGATCATATGGTATTTGTCTTTCTCTGAAGGCCCAATTGTTTCTATTTTTAAAAGTTCTATCAGTAATTCTGATGCCCAGTCAAGGTTGAGAACCACACGTACAAGGTGATCCAGGGCAGTTATCTCACCCCTACACTCTCTCAGACCCCAGGTTTCTTTTCTTCCACACACAGGTCTGGGTGCAATGGGCAGTGGTGCTCTAAGATTCCACTGGCAGAGACTTTCCTTCTGCCTCAGCCTCTTCTTCCTCTCCTTACCTTCCCAGGAGATGCTGGTGACCTGAATAATCCAAGCATCTTTTCTGCTCCCACCCTCCTCCTCTTTCTCTAACTAATTGTGATGATGAGTTGGAGTGGGAGCCACCTGAAGTGAAACATTAGCTCTATCTCTCAGCAGCTAATATCTGATAATCCCAATGTATAGTATAATGGCTAATGAAACAACTAAACGAAATTTATTATACTAAAAGTTATAAGCGTGCATATAAAATAAGTGCCTGGGATTACGTTTTGCTGAATTCCAATTTTAAACTCAGCATTGAATTTATGGTTTTTTTTTGTTTTGCTTTGTTTTTTTGTTCCAGGTAACCACTGCATTGGCAAGACATGGATACTTTGATTCATACTAATCCGTTTCTCTTGGGTGAAAATACTTTATTATTTTAAATTGTTTCTCTCAAACTCACCCAGTCATTGGCATGCATAATTTTAACAGGGTTAATTCTAATCAGCTCAGTTCTAGAGAAAGATTTTTGTGGCTTTGTAAATCCTTCCTTTTCCCCCTAAGAGCTCATTTTAAATTAAATTAATCTTTGTATACCTTTGCTATTAAAATCTTCTCAGGTTGGTACAGGTAAGACCATCAAACTGACTGCTGACATCTAGAATGTGGTTGTTCTTTTCATTTCCCCTAAGTTTTTCAGCACGTTCATACAGTAATATTTCCCAGCTGGTAAGGGACCCAGCTTCTGGAAGAGGCAAAGGCAAGAAACACAGCCTAGCTCCCCAGCTGCATGTTATTACGTTATTTCCAATTCACAGGAAATGAACAATCATTTAGTCTTGACAGGTACATCCAGAAACTCGCTGTCTTCGTTTTCAACCTGAAAAACAATCAGGGTCCTGCAGAAGTTAAGCATTAGTCTTAAAGTATGCCTCGTATTTTTTGCCAACGTTAGGAGGATATCTTGTGAAAGCTTTTGAAAACACTCTGGGAAAATGCTGCCAACAGGCTTAGAAACCTGGGAGGAAAAAAAATGATCACCCGACATATTTTCTGTTCATGAAGATATGTAACTTAGTGGTCCCTTATGAGCTGGTGAAGTTTAGACATATGTGATGGTAATTGGGGTGTAACCCAAATGGCCTTTTTAGTAGACGATTAGACTTAACACAAAGCAAAGTTGTCAGCGGTAAGTGCCCCTGCAACTCAGTTCTAGGACAAACGAAAAGCCATTACACATATGCTAGGAGGGTTTTTTTCCCCTTTATCATGCTGGATTTTTCCCTCAATTGAAAATATTTCCATTTTCTGAACATAGTTTTCCAAAATAGAAATACAATCAACACAAAATAATACTCCCATTCGACTTGCAAGTTAAAATTCACAAAGCACTTCCAGGGACACGGCTTTCCCCTCCCCACTCCTCCTCCTGTTACGGAGGCCGACCTCCATTTTACAGATGACAAAACAGAGACACAAGGTTAGGCTTCACAGGCTGGCTAGAGTTGCATTTCCTAAGTGAGAACGCCTGGACAGACAGCTGGGTCTCCTGGCTCCTAGGCCAATGCTGTTTAGTCTATCTAGCTGAGGATTTTAAAACATTTACTTCAGCTTAACTCACTTTGCTCCCTATTATGGTCCATTTGTGTGTGTCAGTCTTTATCTCTGGACCTGAGTCAAACTTCACCCCTTCTCCCACCTCCTCCTGTTTCACAAGGAAAAAAAAAAAGCAAAGCCTAAATATGGAACACATGTGCTTCTCATCTGGGCTGTTTAGAGGGATCGGGAAATCAGAATTGTCATTGGCTCTTTGTCCTGGTGTTTCAGCATGCCCTTCCACCTGGGTCCCACTGGCACTGCTACTGGTCTCAGTCAGAAGGAGCCTGCTGCATTCAAAATCAACCTTTCAGAGTGTGCCTCCACTTTAACTGTCATCTGTTTGGCTTCTCTGTGTTTTAGAGGTTTGCTTTACTGGCCTGTGGAGAATCTCCCTTTGTCTCAATTTAGGGTGCCTTTGGAGGCATGCAGTGAGAGGATAGTAGACACCTTTCGGTAAAGACCCGGAATCTTCCACCGCCTCTCGGCTGGACTGCAGTGGGCAGCCATGACTCATGGTGAGGTCATGCATTCCCAGGCAAAGTTTATAGTAACCTGGAGGCTGAGTGATTTGCAGGTGCCTTACATACTGAGCATTCTAATGCTAACTCACCTCCACGTTGCACTGGTATCTTTTGAAGTAAAACTTCATGGGGTGAACAGGAAGACTACAACATTTTTATTATAGTTGGCTTCCTTTGCTGAATTAGCGTTTATATTTTCCCAGTAGAAATCCCCAAATTGAAAATATAGAGGTGTCAGCTAGCACCACTTTAGTTAAGGTTGTGTCAACATTTCCTATAAACCTTGTTTTTCTAGGGTTTATAACTAGACCATAAAAATTTGCTCAGCTCTGAAACTTGGCATAGAAAGTAAACTTGGGAGTGAATTTTTGCAGAATTTGAAGAGGGAAAAATAAGTTCAGCTGTTTTTAACATGTGCCTGTTCTAAAATGGAAATGATTTTGAGATGCATTTTCTTATTTGTGTGACTCAAATGGAGCTTCAGTTAAAAAAAAAATGAAACCCCTCAAGAGATTATTTCATTGACATGGGCTAATTGCTCTTGTTAATTTTTAGAGAAAATGTTAACGATTGAGGTATTTAACTCAAACCCACTGACTGTGCATCTGCAGGTACCAGTTTTCTCAAAGCAGTTAGCTGTGCATAATAATGTGATTTGGCAAACCGTCTGCACACCTTTTAGTGCAGGAAATCACCAGCGCTTCAAAGGAAGGAATCCTTCTGGTGAAAGGTTAATGGGTCGTTTCAAAATACATATTCATTCAGGATAACATCCTTTTATTCATCTTAATTCAATCTGTAGTTCACATTTATCAAATGACCCCAAAAAGCAGTTCATACAATGTTTGTATGAGGGAAATATCCAATCTCTTTGAAAATCTATCTTTTCTTGAGGGCGGGGCTGGTACCCTGCTTCCCAGCAGCTCGCATATCCATTTGGCTGTGCTGGCAGAATTCTGGCTTGCTCTAGCAACTAACATGTTGCCATATGCTTGTGATGCCCTGGCCTGCATTTGTCTGTCTGTCTCAGGCCATGAACTCTGGGAAGATGGCAGACACCAGTGACAGGAGCATCATGGAGGAAAGGAGAAAAGTGCTGGACCCAAAGCCAGAAGAAACGGACTGAGTTCCAGTGCCCTCTCTGGTCCTTACTGACTCTGTCAACCTAGGAGAGTTGGTCCACAGGTCTAGAGAAATTGATACTCTGTTAACCTAGTAGAGTTAATGAGAGAATGCACTGAATTCTATACAAACACACACACACACACACACACACACACACACA
>NW_017731706.1:387949-394952 GCF_001890085.2 Hipposideros armiger
TCCCTAATAAGGTCTTCCGCAGGCCTTGCAATATGTTCCATCCTCCTGGGGTTGGGACCTTGCTCAGGGAGGCAGTGATCCGTATGTCTTCTAGAAAAACATCCCTGACAGTTCAGAAAGCCCTGGCAAGGTTCTACTTAGCCGGAGGAACACAGTAAGAAACTGAAGAGAAGGTGGACACTTCTTCCTTTCAGGTAAGAGCTAACTTTAAGACAGAACAGGAAAGCCTTGAGAGGACAGGTGATGGCAGGTAAGTCAGGCCTGTCAGGAATATAGCCCCCCTTTCCCAAGCTATGCTCACGAAGAGTTCCCAAGGCCCCAAATGTTCAGGCTCAGGCCAACCTCCCTTCTGAAGCAATTCTGACCAGGATGGACAGCAATTCTAACCCAGTAGAGTAGGGCCCTAGTAGATGGGTCTACAGTTGTCATAGCCTAGTAGTCTAAGCTGCCTTGGCTCCCGTGGACTTTAGTCAAATAGATTTTCATGTCTTTAACTTTTTGTGTAGTATTCTGAGTGATCCCCTTAGATCTGCCTTCCAGTTCAGTCAGGTTCTCCTTAACTATGTAGAACTGTTGTGTTATAGGTCCATGGAGTTTTTAATTTTAATGATTATAAATCTCATTTCCATAATTCCTATTTGGGTTTTTGGCAAACCTTAGTTGTTGTTTTTAATTTCTTCTTTCCTAACAGTTTCTACATCTTATTTTATATTTTTAAAAATGTTTATTTTATCCTATCTACCAGATTGTTCCATCATCTTTAGTTTTTGTTTCTCCCATGGTGGTTCAGTGTGTGTGAGTGTGTGTGAGTGTGTGTGTGTGTGTGTGTGTGTGTGTGTGTGTGTGTGTGTGTGTAATTTTGTATGAGTGCATCTTCAGTAGAGGGTCTCTTTCTCTGGGAGTCCATATTCTGTGGGCTGTAAGGCATCTGCCCTAACCCTGTGCAGGTATCCACTGGACAGCTCTCGTTTGGACAAGTTTTTCTTTTCTTTTTTTTATTAGCTGAGCCATCCTGCCACCTGTTGGCAGCTCAGCAGCAACTCAGCTCAGGCTGGGAATCGAACCGCTGTTGCTCAGAGTTCACAGTCTTGAGCGAGCTCTTAACCAATGGACCAGTTTTTCCATAGCCAGAGATTCCTGATCGATATGTGTAAATTCAGATCCCACCCCTGAATATGAAGTGTAAGATTGGCTTTTCATTTGATTCACAGTAGACATGTTTTCCTACCTAGAGACCTGGGCTGGGCAGAAAGCCTCCTTACTATCTGTCTGGGCCATTGGATGGTGTTTTCTGGGCCACTTCTCATAAACCAGAAGCCCTTCAAGAGTTCTGGTTTTACTCTAACTCCTCGCCTTGAGTGGACTCAAGGTTATGTTTCTTATCCATGCATAGGAATTAAAAGTCTAGCTTTTAGCTGCCTGAACTGTGGCTTCAGCTCAAGCTGACTGTTCTGATTTGCATTCACCCTTTGCTTCTGGCATGTAAGAGTTTCCATTTCTTTCTCTTGAATTCAACTTGTATTGCAAAACAACATTAACAAACTTCTTTTTTTTTTTCTTCATTCTATTTCATCTAGGATCTCCTGTGTTTGTAGCAGGAGGAGTGGCTGAGTTAACTCAGTCCACAATGTTGCCAGATGTCAAGCACATGCACTTGCTTCTGGAAGTTGAATTTGATCTTCTGTGGACCCAGTCATTGACGGGGTCTTGCTCTGAGCCAGCTGATAACCAGGAGTGGCAAGGCTGCTGTCTGCTCACTTTGAGCATCACTGCACCTAGGACCTCTGATGCTGAACCCATCCCACAGACTATACTCATGTATCCTTCTGTGTCAACCAAACCATGACTACTTGTCTCTTCCCCTCTGGACCCTTTTGGTGGCCAGCTAACTACCCTCTGGAGAGCCAGCCGCTGAGGATACATGAGAGGAAAGGTTGGTTGGAGGTTTTTAATTCCCTCTTCAGACAGCCTGTGCAGGCAACCAGGCTGGAAAAGAACCTTCCACCATCTAAAATCCTGTAACTTTTGGGGGTTACAGATAAATATCTGGGAATCTGAAGAAAACTGTATATCCTGTCCTGAGGGGAAAAGTATGCAGTGCGTATACCGAAACTTCTGCATAAATTTCAGGGTTTGTTAGTCCCCTGAATGCCACATTAAAAATGTCTGCTTTGGAGGCTGGTTGTTCTTTGGTGAGTTGGAAACCCTAGTTTGCTGACTTTATTCAAATCAACTCTAATGAAAAACCTTGTTAAAATGAGACCCTATGACGTAATAATAATCTTTCAAATTTTCACTCTTTTGATGCCGCCTTGAAACATAACAATGGTACCAAGAGTAATGTCAATAGCTAGTGACAATCTCCTACAAAAATATTTTAATTTATTAATTAAATTTTAATTAATTAAAAATGAATTAAATAATTGACTGTTACTAGAGCATAATTTCTTTAAATACTACACTATGACTCACCCCTATATCATTGACAAGGCAGAAAAAGCTTCATGAAATGAGACACAACTGATGTGGCATGGTAAAAATAAAGTTGGATTCTAGATTCAGTTTCTAGGTTTGGGATCTGGCTTGCTATGAACCATCTAGTGTATTTGGGAAATTCCCAGTCTTTCCAGGTTTCTTTTTCCTTATCTGTAAAGAAAGGAAGTTGGACTAGCTCAGAGGTTGACAAACTAAAACCCGTTGGCCAAATCCTGCCTGTTGCCTGATTTTATAAGTAAAATTTTGTTGGAGCACAGCCACACTCATTTGTTTCCATATTATCTATGTTGGATTTCATGCTACAATGGCAGAGTTGAGCAGTTGTGACAGAGACCATATGGCCTTCAAAGCCTGAAATATTTATTATCTGGCCCTTTACATAAAAGTGTGCCAGCCCTTGGCCTAGATGATCTCTCCATCCCTTTCCACCTCTTGATGATCTGTGATTCTCAGAGGCTAAGGGAATGTAGCCCAGCTCAGTTTAAGGCACATGTGGAATAGAAGCAAATGATGGATGAGCCAAGACAAATCATTTATATTATTTTGTTGAAGCAGTTCCTTCAATAACTGTTGCTGAGGGAAGTCTAATAAATAGTCAAGTGGAACAACTTATTACAAACTTCATGTCTGCTCCAAATTGTTTCATCATCCAGACATTCAGTGATTCAGAAAGACCTTCTTTTCATGTATCCAAATCAGTAGGTTTTTAAAAAAATTACTTAGTCTGACCATATATATTAATAAACACAGGTAAGTTTAGGAACTGACAGGACAGCATATACAATCCCTTTTACCGAACTTCAACCCTGCTTTGAAATGAGCTAGAGTATAAAACAACAACTGAGAAATGCAGCCCTTTGGGTATGAATGATAGGTGTGGTGTTCACCTGAACATAAACTTTTGTTGAATATTTAGGAGACTGATATATATTTATGATCCATGTTGTCCAAACCATGCTTTCCAAACATCAAAGAGTGGAGAAGTCACTGTGTCACAAGGGCATGGCTGCAGTGGCCCATGTCCCAGACAGAGGCTAGGGTTTCCCACCAAGTCAAACTTCCAACAGTCTCATTAGATTGGGACATATTTATTTTTTTCCATTGTTGTCTTATTTCTTTTTATTAAATTTATTGTATTGACAATGGTTAGTAAAATTATATAGATTTCAAGTGTACATTTCTATAGTATCTATTTTTTAAAATTTCATTTTCTAGTCCTCTTCATTTAGTTCCTCCAAGAAGAGATTAACTGAACTAAGTAACAATTTTTTTTAATTAACATATTTGAAAGCACTAAACCTCTATATTAAGGGCTGAAAAATGAGACAGGGGCTAGTCCTACAGATGCTCAAAATTCCAGGTCCAGAGGAGCGGGAAAATCTCCTATCATTGATGTAATCTTACCTTACACTTCCAATCTATTTCTACCATCAGACTGGTACTTCCCTTTCTGTCTCCCAACAGCAACTTTGCATATGGCCCCTTTCATGTTTTGGTGCAATGGAAATAACATATTATAGTGTCGGCTTTTTCTTAACTGACCTTAAGAAGCTCTTTCCAAACAGCTTTGCAAAATCTCTCTCATTGGCCATTTTGTTCTAATGGTGGCAATTGGAACAAATTTCCCCAAATGATAGATGACAGGGAACATAGCGTCTGAAACCCTCTCCACTTCCTCAAAATCACAGGGAGTTTGGATGTTAGCTTGTTTCCTGGGGGTCATGGCTAGAGCTGGGAACATAAACTCAAATCCCCAAAGGTGCCCAAACTGGAGGGTGACAAAATAGAAGTCAAGTTCCTTCTGGGGAACTTGAAGAACGCTGGAGACCTCCCTGTACCTTGGAGATTAGGAAAACTGGGCANAGAAATTGATACTCTGTTAACCTAGTAGAGTTAATGAGAGAATGCACTGAATTCTATACAAACACACACACACACACACACACACACACACACACGCACGCATGCGCACATTTTAAACTGTAAAGTGCTATCCACATGAAAGGTGGTAGTACCTACCTCAGCATCTAGTATCCATGCATACGTACTCAGCACCCACTTTCAGCTGATTCGTGTGGAAAGGTCCTGGGCTTCCCAGCTTAACAAGCCACTACCATATGGCCCAACCTGGGCTTTACTTCTTCTAATTACAGATTCTTGCTTCCACTACTCTAACCTGTTGCTGATCACTCACCACCTTTTTGAATGGAGAATGTTCCAGAGTCTCTCCTGTTCATTTCCCATGGATATCAAACCAGTCTGGTCCCAGATGCCACCTTTGATGTCACCTTTCTGCCCCTCCCCCACCTCACCCCGCCCAGATCCTGCAGCATGACATGCTGTCCTTTTGCTAGTTGCAAGGATAGGCTTTGGTAGCTTTAGGTTTTCTCTGAGACTGTCTCCCACTGCACCCTAGGGCTTCTTTTCTCAGGAGAAACACGCAACACATCTCAAGCATGAGTGACCTGCATCTGTCCTAGGAAATTTTCTGGCAGGGAGAGCTGTGAAATGCCATTTGCATGGTCAGTCCTCAAAAGGGCCCCGCACTTGGTTTTATGGTCTGCTGTCACCGTCCTGAAATTCTTAATACGTTTTTAACAAGGGGCCCCACATTTTCATTGTAGGCTGCTCCCTGCAAATTGTGTAACAGGGTCTGGTCCTGACTTTCTGCTCGCTGGCCCTGGAAACCTTAGCCTGAAACAACCCCGCTGAGTCGTTGTGGAGCCCAGAGGTTCGGTGAGCCTGGTGAGATTCCAGGCAGCAGAAGGATTTGGAGTGAGTCTTGCTGTCCCCTCCTGGGCTGGTGTTTGCCTCCTGTCCTGAACCTCCCACCCCACCCCAGCCTGAGGAGCGGGTTTCTGTCTCAGGTCCTCGCTGAAATAAGAAGACTCTTAGCTGGCTTCACAGGAGCCAGACTCCCCGCCCAGCATTTGCATTCTCTCTTCCAGGAGCCTGGATGCTCACGCGAACATTTGCAGTCTCCAGGGGAGTCCTGTTCCCACCTGAAGGATATACCAGGCACCTTGGAGCAGCCACAGTCTGGAACTGAGGACCATCACATGTGCCTGCATTCAGCCCACTGGGTTGTCATCCGTTTACCCACCCAAGGCTAATTGAAGACGAACCATGTGCCAGGCACAATGTGGGCACTAAGGACGGGTCAGTGAGCAAGACAGAGATGTCCCTGCCACTGGGGGGTTCACATTCTAGCAAGAGAAGACAACGAACATAATAAATGAGTAAATTTGTGGGTTGGAAAATGAACGGTGCTATGGAAAAAATAGACAGCAGGGTAAGGAGATGGGGCAGGCTGGGGGTGGTTTGCATGGAAGGGGAAATCTGATGCAAGATTTGAAGGAGTTGAGGATGTTAGAGCTGTGAATTTCTGGGGAAAAGCATTCTCAACAGAAGGTACAGCTAGTGCAAAAGCCCTAAGGGGCAGCAAGGGTGGCTGACCAGGGGCAGCAGGAGGCTATGCGGCTAAGCACAAGAGTGGAGAAGGGTAGGAGATGACGCCAGATGCCGGGCAGGGGCAGGCGAGTCCTGCAGGGTCTGGGAGGGGCTTTCAGACCAGCTTGGAGCAGTAGTGACAGGATCTGTTTCAAAAGGATCACTCTGACTGGGGTTCAAGGACAGACTATAAAAGGGCAAGTGTGGAAGCAAAAAGACCAGCCCGGAAGCTCACCAATAATCCAGAGGGAAAATGCTCCCACATGCGGAGGGTAGGCCTGCGTCCCTGAGCACCTGTGAGTGCTGCAGCTCTGGCTGCTGACTCCTGGTCTCACACGCAGGTGGCCTCAGAGCTGGTTCTGCCCTGGCCCCCGCCCCAGCCGCGGCCTCATCACTTCCTCCTTCTTTCTCACACCCTTATGGTATGGAGGCCTCAGCAGCCATTGCAACTAAATCCACTCAAAGAAAAGTAGACTGTTGAGGCCTGGCAGGGCATCCCATTGGCTACAGAGCCTTAAAAAAAAAAAAAAGGCTAGCTTTCACCTGGGGGTTATTTAAATCCACATTTGGGGGAAGGTTTCATACTTCATGCCTTCTTAAGACCCCTTCAGGCCTGTAATGCCTCCCCCAGTCCCTCACTCCCAGCAGCTACATCTGGATTATTTGGTTCACCCATAAGCTTGCTTTCAAATGAGTCCCCGGGGACATTAACTCGAGTCAGTAAAACACCTTTGCAGGCAGTAAAACACGTATCCCTGTGAGGTCAGAAAGCTCACTGGGCAAGAAAGCCAAGTGGATGGTGCCTATAGGGCAGGACGAACCAGGCTCAGGACTCAGTCCCTGGACCAGGGGGCACACCTGGCCTGAAGGTCACAGGTAAGCGGGGAGGAAGGAGTTGGCAAGAAGGCCTGCAGGTCTCCCTTTTGTTCATCTCCATCACCTTTTTTTCTTTCCAATACATTCTTTTACCTGTTAATGAACAAGTAAATCTTTCACACCGATCCCAGATTGGGTCCAGAATCAAATAAGAAAATTGGGAAAGTGCTTTGTAAACATG
>NW_017731706.1:397427-399657 GCF_001890085.2 Hipposideros armiger
TTAATGAAGAGATATTTTGCTGTATATAAGGAGTTAGATGGCACGAGTAATTTAAGATAACAAAGGTCCTCATTTTGTCCCAGAATTGGCTCCCACTGCTGATTCAGCTTTGGAATGGGTACATGTTGAACAAGAGAAGGAGGCGGAGGGCATTTTCATATCACCTGGTGGTCGGGTCCCTCTGAAGTCAATGGGAGTTCCATCTGCAGAGATGCCTCTGCACCATTATGGTGCTAATGGTATTATTTTCCTTGGCCATTAGTGTGTGCTGCCCAAATCACTGCAAAATGCTAATAACTGCAGCTCTCTGTGGTTCTCCCAAGTAATGGGCCTGTGAAAATTCATCTCCAGCTTCCAAATCAAGTTGTTCCAGGACCCCTGTGGCAAGTGCGTTTCCTCTAATGCTCTCCTGCTGCATGTCAGGAGCTTCTCAGAAAAAGAAGTGACTCCTAGGAACAGAAACAAAATGAGGGCTCGCCTTCTAAAGAGGTTCTGCTTGGCTATAAAATAAAAAACCATCCTCAGGGTATGGCCAAGCCAGAGCTGGGGGCTGTGTCAAAGCAGAGGCCACCGGGTGGGTGCCAGGCCTAGGAGAGGCAGGCGGGAGAATGTGGTTCATCGTATCTGAGGTGCGAACCAGAAGGGGTCAGGCAGATCTGGGTGAAACGGCAGCCAGTTTTCAGAGACCAGGCAAGCAGTAGATCAGGGACCAGGGACTGGCTATTGGCCAGGGGATTCCATAGAGCAAGGCTGCTCAGTGAACTTGAGATTCAGCATCCTACTATTCATCCTTTTGTTAAGTATCCTACTCAGGGGTAGAAAGCTGCCTTCTCTAAGCGTCCCTAATAAGGTCTTCCGCAGGCCTTGCAATATGTTCCATCCTCCTGGGGTTGGGACCTTGCTCAGGGAGGCAGTGATCCGTATGTCTTCTAGAAAAACATCCCTGACAGTTCAGAAAGCCCTGGCAAGGTTCTACTTAGCCGGAGGAACACAGTAAGAAACTGAAGAGAAGGTGGACACTTCTTCCTTTCAGGTAAGAGCTAACTTTAAGACAGAACAGGAAAGCCTTGAGAGGACAGGTGATGGCAGGTAAGTCAGGCCTGTCAGGAATATAGCCCCCCTTTCCCAAGCTATGCTCACGAAGAGTTCCCAAGGCCCCAAATGTTCAGGCTCAGGCCAACCTCCCTTCTGAAGCAATTCTGACCAGGATGGACAGCAATTCTAACCCAGTAGAGTAGGGCCCTAGTAGATGGGTCTACAGTTGTCATAGCCTAGTAGTCTAAGCTGCCTTGGCTCCCGTGGACTTTAGTCAAATAGATTTTCATGTCTTTAACTTTTTGTGTAGTATTCTGAGTGATCCCCTTAGATCTGCCTTCCAGTTCAGTCAGGTTCTCCTTAACTATGTAGAACTGTTGTGTTATAGGTCCATGGAGTTTTTAATTTTAATGATTATAAATCTCATTTCCATAATTCCTATTTGGGTTTTTGGCAAACCTTAGTTGTTGTTTTTAATTTCTTCTTTCCTAACAGTTTCTACATCTTATTTTATATTTTTAAAAATGTTTATTTTATCCTATCTACCAGATTGTTCCATCATCTTTAGTTTTTGTTTCTCCCATGGTGGTTCAGTGTGTGTGAGTGTGTGTGAGTGTGTGTGTGTGTGTGTGTGTGTGTGTGTGTGTGTGTGTGTGTGTAATTTTGTATGAGTGCATCTTCAGTAGAGGGTCTCTTTCTCTGGGAGTCCATATTCTGTGGGCTGTAAGGCATCTGCCCTAACCCTGTGCAGGTATCCACTGGACAGCTCTCGTTTGGACAAGTTTTTCTTTTCTTTTTTTTATTAGCTGAGCCATCCTGCCACCTGTTGGCAGCTCAGCAGCAACTCAGCTCAGGCCGGGAATCGAACCGCTGTTGCTCAGAGTTCACAGTCTTGAGCGAGCTCTTAACCAATGGACCAGTTTTTCCATAGCCAGAGATTCCTGATCGATATGTGTAAATTCAGATCCCACCCCTGAATATGAAGTGTAAGATTGGCTTTTCATTTGATTCACAGTAGACATGTTTTCCTACCTAGAGACCTGGGCTGGGCAGAAAGCCTCCTTACTATCTGTCTGGGCCATTGGATGGTGTTTTCTGGGCCACTTCTCATAAACCAGAAGCCCTTCAAGAGTTCTGGTTTTACTCTAACTCCTCGCCTTGAGTGGACTCAAGGTTATGTTTCTTATCCATGCAT
>NW_017731706.1:399766-401317 GCF_001890085.2 Hipposideros armiger
AGCGTTCTCCTTTAGTGTTTGGAAGTACAGTGTTGAATACCTTCCAAATAATTAAATCCCATCAAGCTGTTCAAATTGTCCTGTTCTAATAATCCACCCAGACTCTCACAGCACCCTTCCTGGGGGCTGCATGTAGCAGGGTCACTGCCATTTTCTACTCTCTGCATGGAGGCTGGGTGGTGGAACAGGCTGGACACTGGGCCAAAGGTCAGAATACCTGCTGAGCCCTGTAACATGGGGCGAGTCACTGAACCTCTCAGAGGTTCAGTATGTCTATGTTTAAAATGTCCTACCTACTTCACAGGGTTTGGTAGACTCATATGAGATAACCCATATGAAAATCTTCTATAAACTGGACAGTACAGTGCAATGCCAGTCGGCCATGTCAAAGGCTAGTCTGTCTGCAGATAGAACCACAGTGTTATGGGCATCAGCGTTTTCTTCCTAGCAATGGCAAGATCCCGTATGGATTAAATATAGATGTTGTAGGGACCTCCCTGCCTCTACTTCTTAAGTTTTTGTGCTGTTTTTGTTTTTGTTTTTTAATTTGCTTATTTAAAAACACAAGAGAGCCAGGTTGCTGGGTCATACCACTTATCGAGGCCTTTGAGTAATCTTAAATGAGGAACGCCATGTCATGGTCACTGAGTCATTTGCAATAATGAATAGGAGCTAATGAATTCCATAGATTAGCAGCATGGGAGAGAAAGGAGAAAAAAATCTTGATGGTTAAAACCTGAATAAACAGTGTTACAAAATGACGGCTAATGTGAGGGCTTATGGGGTCCTGCTGTATAGTAACGGCTGGCCCACTAACTAGTGTGTTTAAAAACATTGTACAGGGGAGTTGATTTTTTTTCCCCAGTCATGAGGTGCTTGCAGAGGCTGGGGGTTTGGAGGACCAACACACTGTAGGATCTTGGAAGAGCTCTTACTTGTCACAGTGACCCCCTTATTGACAAGGCCCTAGCGTGGCATCACTGAATTGCAGGAGATAGAAGTCACTCAGGTAGGTACTGGCCACCTTGCTGGCTGAGGGGAGTCAAAATCCTGCACTATAAGATGGTCAAGTCTTGTGAATCTGTTAGGAGGCCCTCATGCTCTCAAAACACCAAGATGAGGAACTGAGAGGTATATCATAAGAAACACTGGCCATGGAACCTCACAGCCCTGGCTGCAGGCCAGGCTCCTGCACCTAACACACCATCGTCATGGAATTGCTCGGAGCAATTCCATGTGAAAATGAGCTTGGTAATAGATTAGGGTGAGCTTCAGACAGGACCTTGTGTGCAAGCACTTCAGGCATACGTACAGCCAATGCGTATTGAGTGCTTGCCTTGTACCAATCACTTTTACACAGGTTGTTTATTTAATTTAGTTCTAGTTTATTTACTTCTCCAATTCCTCTGTGAGCTCAATGCTAATCCCACCTTAATTTGTCAGAAGACCCTGTGTTTAGGACAGCCTACACTGTTCCCACTCGATACTCTACATCCCTAGTCCGCCAGTGTCCTATTCTTCTTTAATAAAGATATGTCCTTTCAGTTAAGA
>NW_017731706.1:406697-473429 GCF_001890085.2 Hipposideros armiger
TATGATGTGGCTCAAGGATGCAGAGTGGGATGGACACGTGATTTTATGATAGCTTAGACTGCTTGGAACGTATTAACTTTTAGAGTCAACATAGACAAGGATAAAAGAAGAAAGTTCCTGTGATCGGCATTACAATCCATTACTTTGCTGCCTTTGAGTTTCTTTACTTTTTCTAGTAACAAAATTTTTGCCTTGCCTTGTTTGGCTCTGGAATGTTGGTCTTGCTCACAGCCCTGCGATGAAGTTCCCAGTTCCAGTGTCTATCTCCGTTCAAATCTTGAGTCTATATTTTGCTTTACTGTTTATGTTTTCTTATTCTACTTCCAGGCTTAAACTCTGTCAAGTTCACCTTCAGCCTAATACAGTTGTAATACTTTCTAAATTAAGTGCTAGCAGTTCCCAAAATACAAACACCAAATTTATGAATGTCACTTACATTAAAAAGGCTGTCCCTTCTTGCTTCTGGGTGGCATCATCAGAGCTGTGGAAGGAAATTCTCTCTTCTCCATGAGGTTTTGGTAGGAGCATTCACATCCATCTTCTCAGTGGGAACTAATTTCCCATAGAAACCATTGCACGTGGTGGTCTAGCTCCCAGACCAGCCCACAAAAGCCACTTAATTCATAACGTAGCTGAAAGAGTTAAAAAAAAAAACCACAGCTAATAAAAAACATTTTTGCTAATGTGTAGTATTTAATTTTCATTAGGGGTTAAATTACAATGTTTCTATGGGAAAATGTTTGCTGCAGTTTCCAAAAACTAATTTACAAACAAACTCTTGGAAGAAAAATCTGATCTAAATTTAGAACTTCCTAGATTAGCTCTACTTTTCAGCACATATTTTTCCTTTTGTTTGCACAAGTTGTCTGGGGACGGGTTTACTGAGGCTGTCTCTGCAGGCAAAATCAAGCCATGAGGGGGGCACCTGTCTGGTGTAAGTGCCCCAGGTGTACAGAAGCTGAGGGAAAGGAGCTTCTGTAGCAAAAAAAAAGAGAGAGAGTTTTGGCTTTAACTTGAACTGATTCTTCTGGATTACTGTTAAAATGCTATCATCACTCTTCCTGTGTAGAACAAACATCAGATAGACTTTGAAAGTAGTTTCTCCCCTTCTACCTTCTCCATCATACAATCTGTGGTGAATATGAGTCTTCCTTAAGAAAACACACACACACTCACACACGCACACACACCCCCCAAAGAAAAAACCCCCAACTAAATAGTACAAAACCCAAACTTCCAGATTGGTACATCAGGGAGTGGTTCTCCACAATTAAGGCACCTGGAGTTACCCAGAACCCTTTGCTCTTGCAGCCTTCCTGCAGCAGCCAGGTTGTTCATATGAAAACGTGGGTTTGGGGCCTCTTTTCTGGTGTTCACCTGAAGGACACCTGAGTCTAATTAATCATAAATGAAAAGGCATCCTTGTGAATGTTACTCTCAGGACATGAGCCTGGCTTCTGGGCCAGGTGCTCTGGGGGTCCTTGCTCTCTGTGCCAAATCACTACAATAGACAAGGTGTGCCTTACACTGACACTGTAGATCTTTTGTTCATGAGGCTTGTTAAGTGGCATTTTATTTAAGCAATAATGACTGGTAGAGAGGGCATTTCCTGATACTTAATGACCAAGTGGAGGTATTGTGGGCCTGAGGCAATGCATATAATATGCTATTAAACTCTGAAATTTAAAAATGTAAAGAAAAAATAATTACCTTCTTATGCATGTTACCATGGATACTGAGTGTTGTTTATAGATTTAGTCTTTTCCTAGAGGTTAAAGTCCAGTTGAGCACCCAATAGGAAAGGAGAACTTCAGTCTCAATTTCCACTCACTTTAGAATGTTTGACATTACCTAGTTAGTGTATGTCTCTTTAAGAAGGTGCACGTCACCCCTGAAATAGGATATGTAACATGTGATATGGATTGCCATAATAAGTATTCATATTTTATTGAACAGTTTGGCAATCAGTATTTAAAATCAGCTAACCTTGTAGATAATCACGTTCTGTTTCCCTGGAGTGGCAGTAACTTTCATACCATTCTTTTTCCCCCCAAAGAATGAGCCATTTTTCAGTCTCCAAATTGCATGCACATATTTTATGCATTAGTCCCAGAAACACTTTTCCAGTTGGATGTATTATTACAGTGCATAACTCAGAGATTAACATTTAAGCATGAAGGAGAAAATACTCAGAGAAGCACCTAATTCTCCATAATTTATATGGTAGCTATTTGCTGTACACTTTTTAAAACCTTGGAACACTTTTTCTTTTCTAACTCTTAGGGAAAGATAGGGCATAATTAAATCAATTTCATGACACTGCAGAAGTGCTGGCCCAAATTAATACAACTAACTCGTCATCTAGTCCAGGGATAAAAGAACACTGAGGAAAATTTAAAGACTTAATTTCACCTGCAGCACCAAACTTTCTCCCACAAATATTTTTTCCATAGTTACCAGCAAGATTTATCTGCCTTTATTTTTTTATTCTATTATAATCAAAGAGTAATATAACAAGCCTTTAACCAATACTTAATACAGAAATACCATTCAATTATTCATTTATTTTTCTAATAGGTGTTTTTAAAGTGTACTGAGCTCTATCATGAGCCAGAGCTCAGAAGCATGGGGATGAAAAGGCCAAGCTCCCCACCCTTAAAGAAGTCTATCTGCTAAGGAGTCAGGCATGTAACAGAGATTACAGTTCTTTGCTGGAGGTGCTAAACTAGAGGTATAACAAGATGCATTGGGAGCACAAAGAAAGGTGACAGCAACTCTCCTGGGAATTCAGAATGGTTTCTTAGAGAAGGAGACATTTACTTAAGATGTAAACTGTAAAGCTCTAGATACAATTATAAAGCTATTCTTATTTTGTTTCCTTAACTATTCTTCTCTAGGAATACAAAGATGGAAGAATTCCTAAAAAGAATACAAGTCAGCTGGTAGTCAACTAAAGAAAATAAAAATGAGAGTGGTTACAAAGCTCATTTTAATACATCTCCCCTCCAGATTTCCTCCCAAATATTGCAATCTATAAACAGTGCTACATTTACATAGAGAACTATGTCTTGACACGGGGACATTAGGAGTCCCTGAGAAAAGGAGGTAGATACCCCTACTGTGTTGATTTCCACACTGACACGCTGTTAAGCCCTACATTTCTTGTCTTTATAAAAGTACATGAGGAAAATCCTGACACCTTCCTTTGAGTGATTTTTATCTGTACACATCCAAATCATGCTCATGCCAGTGTGATTTATCTAGATCCTTAGCATTACACTGGATAAGCCAAAAACCCAAGTTCTGAGTAGGAGGGAAATAAAGGGATCGAAGAGAATTCATTAGGGAGGTTTGCCTAGACCCTTGAGTTTGAGCAAGACCTTTCAGGATGTAATGAACATATATTCACAGAGAAAGGCTAGCATGGACGAAAACAGCCAGACAGTACCCAGCCAGTCCTCGGGGATTACAGAAAGCAGATTAGCTTCCCTGGAACAGAAGGGCCGGCTGGCTGGGGAGTAAGAAGAACTTAGATTGAAAAGATAAGGACAGGGTGGGGAGCAGATGGTAAATGGCCCCATCGTTAGCTGGAGGAGAGTAGATGGATTGGTAAATTCCTACTGTCCTCTGGACTCTGCACAGACATTGTCTGTGGATTGCTTTCCCTGATCTCCATCCCCACCCCAAGTGCCCCTGGCCTCATAGCACTTAAAAATGTTATAGGAGAAGCAGCCCAGGGCATAGATGGTCCACCAATGGCTTATCAGAGCCGAAAATGACAAAGTTATCTATACTGGAATAGTTTACCATTAGGTTAAACAGCAGCCTTTTCAATGGAAAAATCCAGGTGAAAGTGCAAATATTTTTTAAAGGAAGAGGAAGAATACTACAACAAGTATTCTGACATCGAAATGCATATTGATGAGGCAAACAGGAGGGCTGGGCTCAATATTCTCATAGACCAACCCCCACTGGTGCGGCTAAATCAATTGTGAAGGATGTCTGAGGAAGGTGGCCTAACCTAATCGAGAAAACACATGGGCCCAGATAAAGCGAGCACTGACTCAGGCTCTGACAGAGCCTGGCCTAAATCACTTGCCCTGATTGCTTCATTCTCCTCGCCTCTCCGTGCCATGTCCCTCCACTGCTCCCAGCCCCTGCGGCCCTCATTACAGAAGGAGAATGATGTTCCTGTGCTCTACCTTCAAAGTTGGGAGAAATAAGGGGATTTGTTCTTGCAACCCTTTTAACCAGAGACTATTAGAGCTAACCGGATATCCAAACCATGAAGGGCAGAGCAGGGGATAGTGGAAAGGTGGGGAAGAAAAAGGGGAGGCATAGCCCACCTGGCGCCATGTGCAATGGCAATATAACACGATGAATTAGCCCATATGCCCCTTTCAGTTAAAGATATGAGAAGTTTGATATCAAGTGGAAAACCTAGTTCACTTGCCTAAGAAGGATCATCTGAAAAGGGAAGAAAGTTCTCAATCCTTTACTCAAGTCAAACGAAGAGGCGTGCATGCCCAACCTCCATGTAGCCTTTGTCAGAATTTGCCTGTGAACATGGCCACTCAGGCTCATTACATGATGAGTGTCAGCAAATGATCAAGTGTGTATATATCTTTGCACTTGTCCCTTAATGATACTCAGTATATACTGTCCAGAAGAATTTGCAGCATAGTGTGAAGGCTTATCCTATTAAGTGTAGAGTGCTAAATTGTGCAAACTGGTTGAAGAGGCTTTCTGAACTACTTCCTCAGACCAATAAATTTGGGTCATGACAGAACGCAGAAGAACCACCTTGTTCTTTTCCCAAAGTCTCCTGAGATGGAACTTTCTTGCTGATGAGACAAGACTTGAACTTGAAATGGCAAGGAAGAAACACTTGCTTTGCTAATTTGTCGAGGCATCTGAGCAAACAGACGGCAGCTGGGGACATGACGATTCCACTTTCCTGATCTGCCCTGAGCTCCCCAAATCCTCCACAGAGCTTATAGAGCTGCTATTGGATGAATATGAAAAGAATCAATTCAAGAAAAGATTCATCGTGTTTGACAAAAATGAATCATGTTTTTAAGTTCCTACAGTTGCCCATGGAATGCAAACCTCAGTATATATCTGAATTATTAAACATTTGCTTTAACAGTGTGGTTCAGTTTCAAGAATTGATTAGGCTGAAAAAAAAAAGCCATGCAAAGAAGGCACAAACCCTTAGGGTTCTAGAAATGAATATATGAATCCACAAATTGTCCTAAAGCTTCCGATTGTGTATCAAAACTCAGAGAAACGTCTGCATCGACTGGGATCTGTGGAAATGCATTCTTTTTTATGAAGTGGCTAAAATTTAAACTTAGAATTTAAATCAGGATTGGAACTACTGGCATCTGAAGTGAGACGTGCCCAAACCAAATCTATTTAGGAATTCTCAAAAAAGAGCTCACTTTGCTATATGAGTATATACACATAATTGATCAATATCAATTGGCAACTATAGTAGCAAGAGGCTCATAATTATGGTTTGGCATAAATAAAATTGACTACTTTTTATAATCAAAGTACATATTTTCATTTGTAGGTCTCACCAGCCTATGAATACAAATCGTCTCACCTAGTGGTAACCTCAGTTTTACTGGCTGTTGTAGGTCATGCTCCCCAGGTACAGTTTGTTAAGGAGTGATCGTGGGATCAATACTTGTGAAGGGAGAGGACAGAAGCAGGATAAGACCCAGGGACAAGTTGAGATGTGATGAAGTGCCAGTGACAACATCAGACAACCAACTGAGCTCTAGACGTAGGGTAAGCTTTTTAGAATTGTCCCAAATTAAGGCAAGAGGGTTATTCAGCACAGGTTGTCAATGGAAGGTGGTATGAGTTTCAGAGCACTAAGCAGTTTTCTTTAGATGAGGCAAACCCTGCAGGCCAGGGGCCATCTTTTGACAGCACTCACAGGGGCTGGGGAATAAGACCATTCCTGAATAGGAGCCTTCCTAAATAGGGATCTGGACAATGCAGCAAAGCATCCGCCATACTCCACCCCTTGCGACACTTGGATCCTCTTCTTAAACGTTCTGGGAAAAGCTCCTCTGAGTGATCAGTGAGCATCTGCTCCGAGTGGGAACGTAGAAGAGGAAAGTTAGTGGGACAAATTATAGATAATAACGCTGCAGCTGGCTTCAGGGTAACAACTGATGCTCATCTGCTCCCTCTTCTGTTATCTACTGAAGATTTTCCTCATTCTCAACAAGCACCTCTTCTGATTTCAGTGGCTTTCCTGGGGGTAAGATGAGACCCTTATCCCTGATGGGTCTGAGCCCCTGGCTGTCATGTCCTCTCAGGTTGTAATCTATTTTCTGTCAAAGCTGGAGAAGGGCATAACAAGAGGAGCCCACGTAGATCACCTAGATTCTACGTTATTCCTCCACTCCCTGTATATAACAGTAGTCCTCTCTCTTCCTGGTGACCAGGTTTAATTATCACCTCATGACAGAACGTGTTGGCTCCTTGGCTCCAAGGAGCTAGAAGTGCTCATGGATCAGCCACACTTATAGTTCAATGGCATGGTTGCTGTGTCCCCTGTCAGAATAATTCCCGCTTTAAGAATCAGGACCTCCAAGCCCACAGAGCTCAGTGTCATGAGGACGGGAAGCCCAAATTCTTTTGGGAGTGATGCTTGGCAGGATGATTCCTGCCTCTACTCCTTGATTCCTGGATTCACGTTTTCTACCCATTGTGAACACAGCGCCATGTAAAGGTCTTTGATTTAAGGTGTGCCATGCCTCCTGGAGAACAGTGCCCCATCTTCACAGAGTGTCACCTTTGAGCTGGTGTTATCAGCGAAGCTTTCATCAGGTCTGTATACTATGCTCTGTCTGGCTGTTAGCTTCTAGGTGATATAGCATGAGATAGAGACAGTGGAGTCAGTCCACGGTCATGTACCCATTCCATTAACTCC
Source organism: Hipposideros armiger (assembly GCF_001890085.2). Lineage (NCBI taxonomy): Eukaryota > Metazoa > Chordata > Mammalia > Chiroptera > Hipposideridae > Hipposideros > Hipposideros armiger. Next base: position 413,653 of record NW_017731706.1, read on the forward strand.
TCTGCTGAAAAGTGTGTTCCTTGGCCTGGTGTGATATTATGTGAGATCCCACGACAGGCGATTTTACACTGTATAAGCCTTGGATTGTGGTGCTAGTGAAGGTCCTAAGGGCAGGAAACATCAACCCATATCCAGAATATGAGTCTGCATGTTAAAATGAATTGCTGTTTCTTCCAGGGTAGAAGATGTCCAAACAGTCTGCTGGACTGTCTGGTTGGTCTCCTTGAGGTATGGTGCTATATTGGGGAGTCACGGTCACTCTCTGCTGCTGGAATGTTAGCCATCTGGCAGTAGCAGTAGCTAGAAAAGCTTTGGTTAGTGGGTGTTCATGCTAGTGGGCCCTGTATCGCCACCATCCCTGCCACCATGGCTCTTCTATTCATGTGCCTGTTGTGCCGACACTGCAATGGCTGATGACAGATGCTGGCTGCTAACAATTTGTGAGCCATTTTGTCTACACGCATATTTAGTGCCTCTCTCTTATGGGTACTAACATGTATACCAAGACCTTCACCCTTTGTGCCCTCACACAGGTCCATGCATATGTCTACACCAGGCCTTCTTGTTGCCAATCTGCCTGTTTTTCTCTATCTAGGCCCCTACCCATAGGTCCAAGCTCAGGCCACTTCTTATTTCAATACAAAGTAGATGACCAGGGATACCACGTGTGGCTTTCCCTTGCCATTGGCTTTCAAGACAACCTCGAATGAGACTGTGGTGTGGACACTGTCCATTTTCAGCTGGCACCCACATGCAGAGTTGGCTCAGTCATGAAGCAAGCTTGAGTTCCTTCCTCTTTAATCGGCTGACCCTAAAGGACCCTTCATACAGCCATAGTTGTGGGCTGATGGGGAGGTGCTGGTGCAGGAACAGTGGGTGATGTGGAGCTCATGTGCAGCTTGAGTGTCCTCTGGTCCTGCTTGCACTTACTTCCAGAGGCACCAGTCCAATCTTACAATGGGTGGTTCCTGAGCCTATCCCATGATATGACATGGTGATTCTGACAGCACCCTGTCATGAGGGGCTACTTTGGCCACGCAGTCAGTTGGTGTCCATGATTAGGTGCTTTCTCTGTCTCTACTAGGTCCCGCAATGCGCTATAGCTATTGTGAAAAAGTTGTAGAATTCTCTGCTGCAGATGGCAGAGTTTTGCTCTGGAATCCTGGGTTTCTACATTGTGATTTTCCCACTTGGACTTGTCACAAACTCCACATGGCATCTTTTTACACTACTGATAACTCGAATACCAGAACCTTGTTGGCTCAAACGGCCCGAGTGGAAAGGGCTGTTTGCACCACAGCCTAGACATGGTGCAGCGTCCTCTCTTAAATCTATTAACCTTTGAATGGTGAAGCAGTATTCCCAGGTGTGGAATATGCTGCTTCCAGAACTCAAATGCACTCATCAGGCTTTGAGTTTCTGTCTTTGTGGTGGGAGGAGTAAGATGCAAAAATTTGTCTCTTACTTTGGATGGGATGTCCTGGCATGCCCCTCACCACTGCACCCATAAAAACTATACCAATGTGGCAGGTCCCAGAAGGAAGCAGGTAGGAATCCAGTGGCTTATTAGTGATTAAACAAATTTAATAGTCTCCAAATGAAGACAAAGATTTTCTACTGCTATTTTTAAAAACCATGATATTGTTATCATTTTAAAAAGCTTCACCACATGGTAAGAGTATTATATGTGACTTTGGGACATTAGGCCATATGATTATTTTTAAAGGCCTACTCACACTGATCTTTGCTTATTTATAGCCCACAAATCCATAAACGGAGCAAGATAAAATGAACAAATAAAAATCTGAGGAGGAAGTTAAAAATACAGATTGGAAAAATTGAACAGAGCCAGGTTGAAGCTAGTAGACACAAGCACAGGGCCAAAGTTGCTGACCAGTTGCCAGATGAGGACTGCAGACTTCATTCTGGGTCCTGCTGTGGCTGAAGCAAAGGCAGCCATGACTACCAGTCCCACTAAGACCTACCACATCCAAAGCAAGGACTGAAGTAGCCCCCTTAACCATTTCACAAACATATAACTGGATGAAGACTCCCACAGTGAAAAGAGGAATGGAATTAGGGTGTAAAGATAGCTTAGACATATAACTCCATTTGGTAAAAAATAATGTCAGAATGACTTGGTCTTAGCCTGGGTCTCCTTAATGGCAGATCTTGAGACAAAGGATTGAGTACAAATGCTTTATTTTTAAGGGATGAGTAAGGAGTAAGGAGTAAGAATGAAGCAGAGAAGGATGGAAAACCAACACCAGGATGAGTAATGAGGCTGGTCACAGCCCCTGGCGAATGGTTGCTGACTTCTTCTGGGCTGCCAGGGGAGTTGCATGAAAGACATCGCAGGACTGTCCATCCAGGGGAAGAAAGGAAAGCATTTATCCATTAGTACTTATGCTTCATCGGTCGAAGGTTTGCCCACGAAATGTACTCCCCTGCAATTCAGGGTTGGTCACTGCACAGGTCCTACGGGCTCAGAGAAGCTCCAGAGAAGACTCTGGAAGCTCCAGCGGGGTGTGAGGCATGGACATGAGGCAAGGCCCTTTCAGGCTGTAACTACAGAAAGGCACCTGCTCAGAGTCCCCGTCAATGGCTGGAATAAGGGACAGGGAACATCAAGGGTGAGTGGTGGTAGCCAACAGGTACCCGATGCACACTCTAGATCTAAAACTGGATGTTACTTTTATAGCACCTTCTTAGAGAGAATCTTTTGATCTTTAGCAAATTGCTGATCCCTAAGTGGTGACCCCCTGTAGGAGTTAAGTGATGTCAGGATATTTGGGCCCAGCACTGTTCTGGGCATCAAGATTCTATTTATAAAAAGAGCCAACATTTTAAAAAGTATGTTCTATTCTTCCTGTTTCAAAGTAGGACAGTTTCATGGATGCATAGGTGGTTGTATCTAAAAACAGATATACTGCAAACATCTAGTCTAGCAAACTCTGTCCAAATAAATGCCCTTGCAGAAAATAAAGAGTTAAAGGAGTAAAACTGTTGATATTATACATATGAATATGTGGATATTATACGTATGAATATGTGTCATTTTCAGAATACCTTTGAATTTCCAGCAGCAGCTTTCTTTTAGGCTGGACATTTTAAGTGCAATTATAAACAATGTGAATTTTCACACTGTGGTCTAACATATAGCACCTGAAAAAATTCAGTATAGGTTTTTTATTTCCCCAGCGTCAAATTAAGCTGTAATAAACAAGGCAAGACAGATCCTATTTACTTTTTCATTGTAAGTAGGTCTCTATTATTTAAAATCATATGGTCTTCTGGATCATAACCCTGTTGCTGAGGAATTTTGCACTTGGCTACTAAATCAGTCCTGGGAAAAAAATCTGAATCTTGATATACAGCTGCTCCACTGCTCTGTTAGAGAAAAAAGTGTAATGAAATGGCAACTTAAATTTACTGAGGGACTGCTCAGCAAATGCTGTTAAAGAATTGGAATCCTTCTAGCTGGAAAGGCAATGATAGACATGGAATGTTTCACTTGAGGTCAGAAGGCAGCAAGCAGAGAAAAACTCATCCCCCAGGCCCTGGTCCTCTGTGATCCCTCTTCACTTACAGGAGTCTTAGTTAAATCAATCTTTTAGAATGTAGATATTCAATTTTTACTTAATCAATTGATAGCATTTAAGTAAAATGTACACCCATCATGAGAACTGTAAATACATACAAGAGCTTTTAAGATCTTAGCACCACCACCCTAAGTTAGGTACTGTTCTCTCTGTTCACACATAAAGTGCCTGAGACCCACAGAGGCTAAGGACTCCAAACTCACACAGCTAAACCGTGGTAGAGCTGCATTCCAGCTCCAGCAGTATCACCGTGCCACCAACTCCTCCTTAATCTACATCCTCCAATTCTCGCCTTACAGTCAAAAACACAAGGAACAAATTTGTCGCATGGTGTAACAAAGAAACCAAGTGGAAAAGCCAATCTTCATGCTGGCAAATTAATCTTGTTTAGCTCTCCCCACAGCAGCAAATTCCCCCTCCCAGGGCCTAAGAGGGGTTGGGAGAAATGGTGCGGCAAAGTTACCGTTTAGCGTCATTCCTATCCCCCAGCTGCAAAACGTTACTAGATGCTCTTTGAAACCAACAATTTGGGTTAGGACACTGTACATGAGCATATTGAAAGCTCTGAAGTCCTGCAGTCCAGGAACCTGTTTGTCAGGGCTCAATCTGTCTCCCTCAAACTTATTTCATGATAGCACGTATCTCTTTTTGAGGAGTCCCTACCTCACACTGATTCTGCAAAAGACAGGTGTGGAATCCCTGGGTGGCAGAACACCACAAAATAATAAATTCTCAACCAGGGCCATTCTGTTCCCACGTGGGACTTGAAGAGTGGAGTAGTCACAGCTTGGCCCCACATCCTGAACAGAAAATGTATGAATGGGTTTCTTATGAACTTAAGAAATGTCTGATTATTGATCAGTTCACCAAATATTTAGGGGGCACGGTGTGGCAGACACTGTGTTGGCTATGGTGACTCTATCCAGCAATAAAAAGTCCAGTTTCCTCCTCTAGAAGCTTAGAGTTGAACAGGGATGATGAACTCTGTCCACCTGTACATGTCATACGTATCACAAAAGACAAGTGCCAGGTGCTACAAAGTCACTTAATGGGACAATCTTATCTTGTCAAGGCACCAGGGTTATGACATTTCACCTGAAGCCTGAAGAATGAGGAGGTAAAGCGGGTTGGGGGAATTCATTCCTATCAAGCACTTACCACCCAGAGCCCTGGTTACTATTTACCTAGACACAGCGCCTCTCACAAAGAGGCCACATCTTGAGAGTCTTGCTTCTTTATATCCCAATTCCATTGCCTGATATCTGACACACACAGGGGTACTCAATACATTTGTGAAAGGAAGATGCTGAGGGAGGAAGGGAGGAAGGGAGGGAAGAAGGAAAAGAGGCAACAGAGTAATTAACTAATGCCTAGTCTTGTGTACAAGTTCATTATCCACAATGTCTTGTTTTGTCCTATTAAAAAAAGAGAGCAGTTATACTAATTGCTCACAAGGAGCCTTCCACACACACACACACACACACACACACACACACACACACACACACACATTAATTTTGTCTCTAAACATTTGTGTTCCGTGGTGGAGATACAATAAGATGCAGTGCCTGTATTCAAGGAGCTAATGATGTAGTAGTGGAAACGCAACAAAAATGCAATTCGTTTGCCCAAATATGAAGCAAAAAAGGCAGGATGAGTTCTGATGTCAACTGTCGAGCCAGGATTTTGCCCTTGCCCACTGACAGCCAGCTTTAAAACTGCCAGCGCAGAGCACGAGGGAGGGCAGAGCTAGGATTTCGCATTCTGGTTGCAATAAATTTTCCTGCCCATCTCGTTCTTCCCAGCAATATTGGGAGAGCCAAAATTCCAGGAGAGCGGCCGCGGGGCTGCCTAACCTTCCGTGCAGAGCGGGGTTCGGAATCCAGCTCGCTCCAAGTCCCCACTCCCCGCCAGCGCAGCCCTCTCGTCTGCAAAGCCGGGATACATCAGTGCGTCGCTGGCGCTAGGGGACCTGCGTGCCCACTCCGTCGACCCGCCCCTCCTCGCATCACGTCACCTGGGTCACGTGAGTGACCGGGCCCCACACCCCCCCGCCGTTGCTGCCAGACTCAGCTGCTCGCCTCTGAACTGGGGAGCTGGGGGCGGGCGGCGCGTCTGCTCGGCCTCAACCCATCCCATCCCCCCGGAGCCAGAGGACAGCGTCTAGCAAGGGGCTCCGGTGAAATTGGAACCAGCGTTCTAAATTAAGGGGAGCAGATGTCCCTGTGTTGCTCGGGAGGCCTGGGTGGCCTGCTGTTCAGACAGAAATCGTTGAGGCACTGACCTTCCGGGGCTGCTGTCAATCTCCGCGTGCAGATGGCCAGCCGAGCCCTGGCCGCGCCTCTGCATGGGAAATGCGGTAGCGGGGGGGATCCGGGCAGCTAGAGAGAAAAGTCTGCGTGGGGGGTGGGGCGAAGGCCCGGGGGAGACAGAGGGCAGGAGAGAAAGGCCTGCCCCGCGCACAATGGAGCCCCCGTGGCGGCCCCTCGGAGGACAATGCGTCCCCCGGGACCCGCGGTCGGCTGCGCCAGGTCGGCGGCCCCGCTCCAGCTGCCTCTTCAGAACAAGGCGGTGCAAATGTGCCCACTTGATTCTAAATCCTCTTAGGCACTCTCCACGTGAACGAGAAAAGGGGTGGCCTGACAATCCTTTACAAATCGGAGGCCTGGGAACCCTGGTGCTCTGCAAAATGTCTGCACCACGCATGCAAATGGAGCCTATCACTTGGAGAAATAGGCAGTCTTTCTGCCCTGAGTCCCTGAACAAAACCAAACAACGCATTCAGTAAACACTCCTATCCGGCCCTTCACTGCCACACGGGGATCTGAAAATTTTTCAGGGTGTTTCCCCTGGAAGAAACTTCCTACTAAATGTTCAGAGAAGCCAGCTGAGCTGGGCAAAATTATTAGTCACCCAGGTATTTACACTGTTTTTCCTATTTCCTTTCTCTCTTGGCCTCTGTGGTCAGTAGTATAAAATTCCTAGGAACTCCCACCTAAACACCAGCTTCCTGTTTATGCTCTCAGTGGCTTTAATGTTTAGCTGTTAAAAGCAGTTGACCAAGGCTGTAAGGAACAATCAACAGAGGTTTGCAGGTGAAAAAGAAAAAAAAAAAAAACTCAAATGGGTAGGTCGAAGGTCCAGGTTCACTTTTAATCACTTATGTCAAAATCACAGAAGGGAAAAGGTAAAATTAAAGTGTAACTTAATGCCTAAGATCTTGGTTCAGTTTCATTTGGCCCCTGGGTCTACATGAACCTATAAAATATGATACACTAGTCTAAGGTATGTATATTTCCATTTCATTTCTAAGACCTTTTTTTTCCATGTGGCATGACATTCCTTTGTTATAGAAGGTTAAAGTTCACACATAAGCACAGCCTGCGTGCTCCTGTGAGTGCCTTACACCTTGCCATGGCTGTTCTTCTTAAGTTCCTGCAACAAAATATTGCATTGATGTAGGTCCCTGACTTGCAGCCTCCCTGACCTGGAAGAGAACCTTATAGGGCACCTCCTCCAGCCCTTTTCTGATACAGAATTCCCTGTACAGTTCCCAAAGAGTGAATAGCGATTCTCTAATAGAAACCTCCTAGAATTCCGTACCTCAGATGATAGCATCTTTCCTTGACAATCTTATATTTTTATAAAAGTTTTCTATATATATACCTGGAATCTGTCTCTACATATGGTGACACGCAGAATAAATCTAACTTCTCTTCCTCGTGATATTACCCTCCAAATATTTGGAGACACCTCTCATGCCCCTTAGAGTCTTCTCCCAGCTAAACATCCGCAGATCCGGCAGCAGTTTCTCCCATGGGTTCTGAGTCTTCCACACCATCCCGAGTTATCTAGAGATGTCAGTAATGCCAGACTCAGTTATGAAGCCCAGGAAAGAAGGAAAAAGCTGTGTTGCGTTGCGGGCTAGCACTGTGCTTTTCATGTCCTCACAGTTTGTCCTCCCAAAACCCCTCTTAGTGGGTCCTATTGTTATTCCTCTTTTGGAGGTTTAGAAGTCAAATAATCCACCCAAGGCCACAGAGATAGTGAGTTGTAGTGAGGCTTCTAACCTGTGACTTGCTCTTTACATTATACAAAACTGCTGCTCTACAGTCACAGAGTTAAAGCGAGGTCCTGAATTTGTTTTTTAGCGTAATCTATGATATACAGCTTTAATTCAAGGCCAGTTTGTATACATCATATTTATACAACTACAAAAACTTTTCAAATACAAGTTAAGAACTTTAAAGGGGTAAAAAAAGTTCTCTCTGGAAGCAAATGAAACAGAAATTCCAAGTAAAAGCCAAAAGTCATCCCAAACATGCTTTTATTCCAATGGCATTACTTAACAGCAAAGTGTTATATTATCCCTGAATTTCCTGCCTGGGCTAAGAAGGTTAGGCAAGGCTCTTGATCCTATTTAAATTGTTGCATGTATTTCAGCTCAATCACAAGCAATGCTATTACCCCCTGACTCATGCCTGCTCTCCAATATGTCAGTTAGTCAAGAAAGAGGGAAAAATGTATTTCCCATGCACACACTGTAATTTTTTTCCAGCGTCGCTCTGCCTGCCAGAATAAAAGTAAAACCACAGACAGAAGATTTAGATCAGCCTTTTGATCACCCTGCTGCTATTTCACAGTTTTAGGAAGGGTTGGACATCAAACACTTAAACTGTCATCTACACATTCTGTCTCAGAATAAAGCAGCATTGGCAAGTACCCCTGCTAACTTATTTTCTATCCCAAAATGTTGGAAGCACTTTCTCTCCAGGAATACACTCTATGGAAGGCACATTGAATTAGTGGAGTTAGTTCTGAGAAGGGTTCTTAGTCTACAGTGAACTGTCATGTGCTAACATTCGGCTAGGTGGACTCTGCACCTTAGCAGGATGTTGCTGAGATGTTTAGATTTTTCTAATTTGCTTGCTATTTTAAATAGTGCCTGAGAGATCTTTCTTACACTCCTATCTAAAGTACCCCCTAAATCACTATCACAGGAATCTATTTTCTTCATGGTATTTATCAAAGCCTAATGCTTTATTTGCTTACGTGTTTGTTTATGGTCTACCTTCTTTAGATCATGACTTGTACATGAGACAAGTAACCTCGACTATCTTGTTTATTACCTGGCACATAGTAGGTCCTCAGGAGATATTTTTTGAATGAATACATCTTCTGTGCATATATATTGTTTCTCTTGTACAATTCTCTCCTTAAAATATATTATTTGAGTGGTCAAATTCCTAGAGACAGAAACTAGAATATAGTTATCAGGAGCTGAAGGGAGAGGGACTGGGGAGTTAGTGTTTAATGGGTACAGAGCTTCAATTGGGAAAGATAATAAAGTTCTGGAGATGGATGGTGGTGATGGTTGCACAAGAATGTGAATGTACTTAATGTCACTGAACAATATACTTGAAAATGGTTAAAATGATAAATTGCATTGTATACCAATTTTACCACAATAACAATAAATAAATTTTTGAAATTCTTGGGCTAAGAGTAAGTACGTATATATTAAATTTGGTATGTATTACCAGACTTCCTGGCAGAACTCATGCTAATTTACATCCTAACTATCAGTGAGTGCATGAGAATATTCATTTCCCAACACACTGCCAACACTCTTTTCTCAATCTCTTTGGTCTTCATGTTTGATAGGCACACACATACACTCACACTTTAATTATTGTTTTATTTGTGTAACTGTACTTATTATTAAGAGTCAAGTATATTTTTATATGTTAGGTATTTCTTCTTTTGTGAACAGCCTATATGTATCCTTTTGCATTTTTATTGGGCTTTTGTTTCCTTTTATTGATTTTTAGGGGCTCTGTGTATAGGAAAGATAATAACTCTTGGTTTGGTCTATTATATAGTTTGCAAATAATTTTTCCCAGTTCATTATTTCTCTTTAAATGTTATTTGTGACTTGTTGTGATATGAAATTTAAAATTACATGCTATATCAATACAATCTTGGGGTAAAAAATACCCTTCCTCATTCCAAGATTTTAAAAATATTTATCTATGTTTTATCCAGTATATTTGTGGCTTTGTTTTTTATACTTAAATATTTGATGGATCTATATGTTGATGGTAAGAAGTAAGGTAAAGATCCAACTGAATTTTCTTTTAATTAACTAGTATTTTTTATCATTTATTAAATAATTCATGTTTTCTCTGAATAATTTGAAATGACATCTTTTTTTGCAATCCTTAGTTCTATTTCATTGATCTATTCCAGCACCTAGACCATGTTATTTTATACAGTAAGCTACCAATATGGTTAGATGGTGCCTTTTGCCATAAATCCTAGACTAGTGACTAACCCTAGATTATTAACTAACCTTTGTATTTGGGAATTAATTGATTATTGGAAAATTTTTAAACTTTGTAAATTGTAAATTGGAAAGGTATAGCCAGGTACAGAATTCCCTCCACTGGGAGTAAGCAAGGAAAATAAAATGTGCTGGCTGTAGACCCTTAGAAGGATCAGTGGTGGGAAGGAGAAGGCTTCCTTGGCTGGAATGCTTGGCATAGTGCCAGGGTCCACCCATATATCCATCTCATGTTCCCAGCTAGATTAACTTAGTTACTGGTGTGGTTGACAGTGGTGGTGGACTTTAACCCCTTTATATTGAGCTCTGTCTCTGCTCTTTACTAGGCTTATGGTCTTGGGTAGGTTACTTAAGCAATTTGCTTATTCCAAGGCTAATAACAGCTACCTAACATGATTGTTATGAAGATTAAACAGTGCATTTAAATGCATTCTGGAAATGATAGCATGTAAACATTTATTTTATTATTATTATTATTATTATTATTATTATTATTATTATTATTGCTGTAGGGGGTGGAGGGTTTCCCTCCCATGTCTTCATGCTTCTGCCTATTCACCTGTGTCTTGCTCCTTGCTCAAAAGACACCTTGTCCTCCAAGGAAGAGCTGCTTAGAGGCCACCCTTCTTTGATGGTGTCTATGAAGCCATCTCCCTTCTGATCAGTATCATCCAGGACACTACTGGCTTGGTCAGTTAGGTCAGGTGCTCTCTAGAGGACAAACCTCCCTGCATGCATCCTTTCTCACCCTACAGACATTCTTAATTTGCTAATCTAGTGATTTTATGTATTATTATTACTTTTTATGGGGGGAGGAGGAGGTTTTTGTGGTAGACTAGAAGGTCTGTTTGGTCATCAGTCTGAACCATAGACTCCAATCCAGCATCACCAGGAGTATTCCCTTGGGGGCAATTGGGAATTATGATAAAGTGGTATTTTGATTGCCATTCTGCAATTATTGCTTGTGCGCTATTGTACACTTTGCGCTGTGTGTTATTATGCACAATCAAATCCCATGGGAGGAGGAAGCATCGACAGAGAATTGAGCCATTCCTCGTTCTCCACTGATAATATTCCGGCCATCACACCCTCACTTCTCTGACTTCCAACCTCAGACAATTACAGTCCTTAGCATGGGTCAACTCCTCCTACAAGGAGCATACTCTGCGTGGTAAACATAGTAAGAGTTCAATAAATATTAGTCATTATTATTGCTATTACTATTAGCTCTGCCCCTACAGAAGGCATATAAATGGGGTCCTGTCTGAAAAAGGGGACCTCAGTGCCCAGGTCTCCATCTCCATAACTTTGGCCTTTGGCCGATTCCTTGCCCTCCCTATTGCCTTACCTGCAGGCCCCCTGTGCTCCCAGGCCTGGGACTGCAGACCTAGCTCTCCCTTGACCTTTTGCTCTGTGGATCCAGCCTACCCTTTTACCTGGCCCCTGCCGTTCCTTCTCATGCTTGCCTGTGCTGCTTCACATTCTGTCTCCATTTCTCAGGGTGGTGTTTCACCAGGAAGCTGGCCAGGGTGGATAAGAGAAATGGTAACAACTGTTCAAGGCATCCTGGGCCAGTACAGGAGAGGATGTGAGAGCCAATGAGCTCTGACAGCCCTCTGGCCTGCTCTTACTACAGGAAGGCTGGGTCAAGATCCTCGTGCAGTGTTCATTCAGTTAATGAGTACTTGCTGAATGCCTGCGCTACATAGGGAATCAAAAGTGGGCAAGAAGGACGTGATTCTTAGCCTTGAGGAACTTACAGTCCAATGGGGAAGACAGACAAACACCATAAAACAAGTGAATGAAACAATCCCGTGTGGCAGGTGCTGTCCAGGCACGACAGGGTGCTGAGGTCAAGACCAAGGGCTGGCCTGGAGGCCTACTTCCTATCTCATGGCAGGGAAGCCCTCTCTGAATCCTTTAATTCAACTTTCAACATGAACTTTTTTTCTCATCTCATAAATATTTGGAAATATTTCCACCAGCTCTTTCTACATTGCCAAGTTTTCTAGTGACAAAAGAAAAAAAAAATAAGATGGGGAGCTAGAGAAACCTGAAAAATAGAGCCTCACTGTTCCCAGTCTTATTTCCCTCTTCATTTGCCCTTTGACACCTTTTACTTGATTGCTTTTAGGCCTGGATTAATTTTTCCTGGCCCAAGGCCCATGCTAATTTGCATGGCTATTCTATATACAGGTCAGATCCACGAAGTCGGCAGGCCAGCCTGAATTCACAAACAGAGTCACATCCATCAAGTGGCCCAGAGTTCAATATACTCACTGTGAAAGAATGGAGGATAATGAGAAATCCTGCCACGACCTGAAATCGTGACTCACCAGGGTTGCCCTGTGGTCAAGCTTATGGGTAAACCACTCCATCATCCTTATGTTCTACTTGTCAAACACTTGTGGGATTCCATTTTGGGCTTTAGACATGTAATTATGGTTCCCATTGTTTCCAAAGCCAGAATTAAGCCTCAGATTATATAATTAATTGTGAGTTAGGTGGAGTGCCTTCTTTCATTTTACACTCTCATCTACGATGTTAATACAAATCCTCGTTTTGTTCAGTAATACCATATATTGCCGAGCCACACAAGTCGATAAAATATGCCGAGTGTTGTCATATTTAGCTGTTGTTATGAGTAAGTAACTGAAAGGGTTGCTTACAATCATAATTAAAATCCATTATGGGAAACTCCGCTCTTTCCCTGTATTTGTTGACATGGTCAACAATTCTTTCAGTCACTGGAAGTATTTGTTTATTTATTCACGTATTCATTCATTCAATCAATCAACAAAAATTTTTTTAGGTATATTATGTGAAAGGAACTGTGCTAAGTGAGAGGGAAAAAGGCATAGTCTGTGGCCTGAATATTGCACAATGACGACGGTGCTCACCTTGAGACAGGGAGTGGCGGGTTGTTGTATTCCAGGCAAACTGTTGTATTCCAGTCCCCTAGTCCGCATTCTAAAGTCAGATATACCTGCCCACCCCACCCCAAACTCTTCCAAGATTCTGATTTGCCAGGTCCAGCCTGAGGCCCTGGCATGTGGATTCTGAAAAAATTCCTAGGATAATTCCAGGTTTCAAACCACTGGTCTAGTGATCTTCCCAGAACTTTGTGGAATTCAGATCCTTTTTGTGGGACAGCATAGCCATGAGCCCCTCTTCCTCCAAGCCAGAGAGTCACCTAGAGGCTGACTGTGACTGACTTGGGCTAGCGGCCACTAAAACCTGCCCATTCCCAAAAGTCTGTTCCAAATCATAAGGTCAAGCCTGCTCCGGCCACCCATTCCCATGCCAACTCTGGACAGGTGCCACACTGCTGCACTTTGTCCTGGGCTCTTTTGGGCCCCCCATGCTGAACTTAGCTGCTCACCTGACCTCTAAATGTGGCTCTGAAACCCTGCCTTCCAGTGTTGGCTCTGCAATTTCACCTCATGCCTCTCTGATTCCCTTTCTGAATCAAATGGAGCCTAGGGCACCCCAGTCTTAGGCAGACTCCTGGGTCCCGGGCTGAGAACACGATTGTCCTATGGGCTGAGGTGTTTGGAGCTGACAAAGTGCTCAGAAAAGTAGCAGTTAGGAAAGCTAAATGCAAAAGGAGATGAGTGGGAAGACGCAGCCACCCCAAGAGGTGAGACAGAGAAGGAGAGCTCAAAGTGATGTCCAGAGGAAGAGCGGCTCTGACTACACAAAAGGTTCATATTAGAGGTGGGGTTGGGAGGAGGCAAGTTCTTTTTATCAAGTGCCCACAGGTGTGGGAATGTGTGACAGGACAGTTACTAGCTTGACCAGAACACAGGCCTAAGAAAGAACACAGCCTTGCCTGCCACTGCCTGTCTAGCATCTCTCCATTCAAGCTGCTTCTCCAGCAGCCTTGTTCCTCGGGCTCCCAGTCCAGACCCCTCCTGCCAGGCCTTGTCCAGAAGCAAGCGTGACTAAGCTCTGGTGATCTGTATAAACATCCACAGGGACATCGCCAAAATATTTTTGAGTGACTGGCAATGGTTTGTCTCATGGAAAGGCCCTTGCCAGCTTGTGAATTCTGGTTCTTTTTAAAAATTTTCTATTTTCAAGTCTGATTATTTTGGATATGATATCTGCCTGGATGTGGCCAATATTGGTGACAAGTCAGAGGAGATATAGTCAATATTTTACAATTATGTTTTAATTTTGCACATATAACATTTGGCCCAAGCAACCTAGGTTGAGGTACCGTAGTCTCTTAAATTGGAAAATGGAATCAATTCATAAAGACTTACTTAAACCAATAAGCTTTATAAGTACAAATAAAGCCAGGAACATGAATTAGCTACAATAGTTTTGTTTTTTTTCTAGCTGTGGCTATGTACTGGTTCTTGACTTTATATTACAGCATCTTTTTGCTGCAAGTCATTTGTTCATGCATTCATTCAGCTTTTACTGAATACCTGTTGTATGCGGTTACCTATGGTGCTTCACAAGCTGGCCTCCAAACCACGCCTCCTGCCTCATTTCCCTCAATCCCTGCCATGTTCTCCCCGCCCCACCCTACACCTACGACCTGGCATATCTGCAGTCAAGTGAGGGTGACAGCCATGCATCATTGTCTTGAGGTGACGAAGGCTATGGAAGCTTGTGACCCAGGTCTTGAAGGACACAGAGGACAGTTCTCCAGAGGCAACAGTTGCCAAGCCCTGAAGACCAGTGAGAGCTGTGGGTAGCATAGGGTGTGCTGCCTGCATGACAGGGGATACAATGGGCGGGCAGGCTGGAGAGGCAGCTCTGTTCCTATGCATGACCTGAGTTTCTGTGAGTGGCTGCACCCGAGTGTAACATTCCTCACTCTGCCTCTTCAATGTGACCAGATTCCCAGGTCACATGTCCTCAGCCACCCTCCGTGGCTTGTTGCTAAGGTGGGAGAGAAAACTCAGACCTTTGTTCTTGGGAGACAAGCAGGGAGTTGGTTAAAGGTGTTGATTTCTCTTCTTTTTGCCGTTAAAGCAAACCACATGTAACTGCTGCCTGGATCCCTGTTCAGGTGTGCAACAGACCCTCAGCACATCAGTCTTCTCCCCGATGTAGCCCAGCCCCAAAGGAGACTTACATCGGAGCCTTCAGAAAGGTCTGCAGCACAAGTCTAAAAATAGGTGAGCAAAGAAGCACAGACTCAGGGATAAATACTCTTACCAGGCCCCAGGACAGCCAGCTGTATCCAGTTCAGGCTTCCTCCCGGCCAAGCCACAGGGTCGTGAGAGACTTCCCAGCTTGGCTTCTGGAGCTGGGAAAGGGGAGGAGGAAGTGGAGAGGCAGGATGTGGTGGACGGGCTGTGTGCTGCCTGGAGGGCCAGAGCTCAGAGCAGAAATCCTCCGAAGGACTCTTTGAACGGTGCTAACCGGTTTAAAAAAACAAAAGAGCACACAGGCACACAGCCCCCAAACAACTCTTTCCTTTCATCTCCTGTGGAAACTGGGATTTGGGCTCGTTCTCATAGGGGGTGGCCAGCTCATGGTTTCAGGGTCTCCTGAGTATGTACAACCATCAGCAAGACCACGAAAAACACAATATTTACCCTGAAACAGCTAAATGCACCCCAGGTTTGTGGTCAGAAATGACGGACAAAACCCAGGGTAGCACCTTATCGGTGGTGATTTGCAAGGAACCTGGCTAAGCCGGGGTGTGTGACTATAACACGAGTCGCTTTTCTGACCCCTCCGGGCCAACGTCTCTTCCATCTGCCATTCCAGCAGTTGAGCCTGTTTGCTGAAGGTTGGAACAGTTTCATTTCAGGGGAGTGGGCTCCAAGGGGTTGGAATAATAGATTTCAGTACTGATTCAGTGTGTTCAAGGATGGAAAAGACACTTCCTCTTTGCTTCTGACCTACCTCCATAAGAAAAAAGAGGAAAACCACTCCCAGGAATATACCATAACATAGTCACCCCTGGATCCCCAGGGAACCACTCAGCAGGCTTCTATTAGCAGGTGGAGGTGCTATTTTCCAAGTGTATTAAACACGAGCAGCTTTGAGAACATTTCTGGTGAGTCACACTGAGGGGGATGACTACTTTTTTAGACTCTGACAAAAATCGTTACTGTAAAACCTAATGCAGCTATCATCAACACTTTGGGACTCATACATTTAGAGATATTGAAAGCCTCTACCCTTTTACTTTCTTTTTCAATTTACCTTAAGCAACGCACTGTATTTTTTCCAGCTTTATTGAGATATAAATGACAAGGCTCTACCCTTTTAAAATCCTCATGCAACTTAGAAGGAAAGATCTCAAATATGTTGTTCTCTTCCTGTTTCCTCACCTTGAGAAGAGTCTTTCTTTAAAATGTGGCCTCTTCTTTGACTGTAAGATAGGACTGATGGAAAAGGAGGAGAGAGGGAATTAGTACTATTTCCTGACTGACCACAGGATCCCAGGTCAATGAATGGCCAGTGAGTCAGAATTCTAACCTGGACAGGGCTCCTCCATTAGACAAGCATAGGAAGTGAGGGTAGTATGTGGTTAAGACTATAGCC
Source organism: Hipposideros armiger (assembly GCF_001890085.2). Taxonomy (NCBI): domain Eukaryota; kingdom Metazoa; phylum Chordata; class Mammalia; order Chiroptera; family Hipposideridae; genus Hipposideros; species Hipposideros armiger. Next base: position 430,114 of record NW_017731706.1, read on the forward strand.
GGAAGTCACACTGCCCAGGTTCATATTCTAGTTCTGTCACCTCGAAGCAATGTGACTTTGGGCAAGTTGTTTAATCTCTTTGCAACTCCATTTCCTCTATAAGATGGAGACACTGAGTTACCTCCCCATGGGTATGTGTGGAATTGAGGCGCTAACACACAAGCACTTGCTTGGCACAGTGTCCGGAATAGAGCAAGTGCTTGAAAAGTGCTAGCTCCTTCTCCTCCAGTCATTATCATTTACAACCAATAGACCTGAAAACACTTTACATTAATTAAACACTGATTCATCTGGAAAGATTGGCCTGGCATTAATTGTAACTGCTGTACAAGAACTATGACTTGTGTTGATGCATATTTTGGGGGACAAGGCACAAAGTGGCCAATATAACACACTAATAGTTTGCCTTTTGGTAACGTAGAAATGTGTTACTAGTCTATGCTCTCCCGGTACTTCTCATTCACAGAGTTAAAGCTCCCCAGATAGGAAGAAACCTCCACTCCCACTGCGCTGTTTGGATTAGGCTATTACTTGATCCTTCTCTCTTTTATTTCACAGAGATTTTTTTGTAGTTATTCAATTTAGTTCTAAAGACCTGAAGTGTTATGGAATAAATTTGCTTATGGTGATGGATGGGCATTTTGACAACCCAGGACTTTGCTTCTAAAGCATTTTTATTACCACTCAATATCATCAAATGGTGAAATAGGACAGAACACCAATCAATGAGGTGCGTATTCCTCTCAGGTTGCAGAGAGATCAGGTGACTCGTTTAAAACTGCCCAGAAAACCAGTGACAGGCAATCGGGATGCCATTAGGCACACACTTTTTTACACAGAGGTAAAATGAAGGCACAGACCATCCTCTGCCCATATGTCTTTAATTAGAAACAAAGGAAGTCAGGACCTTTTATCCACTTGAGAAAAACAGTTAAACTTTACTAGCTAAATTGAAAATCCCTGTCACCAACAGTCTTTGTGATTGAGCTTCTGGAGGGCCAGCCCAGTGGTGAAAACAGGGCGACGTGTCTGTCCAGCTGTAGTGGCTGCAGAGAGGGTCACTGGAGAACCAGGAAGCAGCTGGAAGAGGAGCAGGACACAGGGCTCTGGCACTGGCGTTCCCAGCTTTCTCTGAAGCCCTCAGGACAGGCACTGTCCTCTTGCTCTGCTCCCCTGAGGAGAAAACTGCACCACATATTTTTTCCAATCCACACGCAAAACCAAAAACTTGACTCCAAATGTTCTCAGTCAAGTGAAAACGTTCCAAGACCTCAGAAATGCCTGTTCACCAAAGACCCTTTTCCTGACTCGTAACTTTATCAGTTATCACCGGTTTTAGAAAGGTTCCGGGTGGTCCAGTTTCCTCTGGGCACTCTGTAGTTTTCATGGTTTCAATTTCCGGAGATTTCTGCTTGCCTTGGAGTTCCAAGGACACCGAACTTGCTGAGGAAGTGAGCGCCAGCAATTCAGCTGCGGAAGGTAGTTCAATGCTGAGGGAGGGAAAACCTAATTAGGATTCCTCCCCCTTTCTTTCCTTCTTTTTTTTTTTAAAAGATTTTATTGGGGAATTAGGGAATTGGGGGAGGGAAACAGCATTTGGGAATCTGGGAAGGGGAACAGACAAGTTGCTGTCCTTTTGTTCTTCAGTCTAGTTGTGAAGGACGTCGCTTCACTGGCCCATGATGGTATTATCATTGTGCTCTTCCCAGGTGAGTCAGATTGGTCGCTGGCCAGTGGACGGCCGCTCACAGTGGCTCACGGCAGCTCACTAAAGCTCACACCCACTGCCAGCCATCCCCACTGCAGCCTACGCTGTCGCCGGTGACTCATGGCAGCCCAGCTCCAGGTCAAGCTGTTGTTCACCATCTTAGCTGTAGAGGGCGCAGCTTCACTGGCCCTCATGTGGGATCCGAACCAGGGCCCTGCTGCACAGAGCTGGAGTCCCAAGCCAACTCCCAACCAACGCGCCACTCACCTGGCCCAACCTCCCCCTTTCTGAATACCAGGAGCTGGCCTGGGCACAGCCTGTGTGGAGATGAAAGCTTTGAAATTTTGATCCCTACTACACCTGTATAAAAAAAGATGCTCTACATAAAATTGTAAAACATTTTATAACAATCTATCCATTTTTTATAAGTGCCATTACATCTCCTTCCACCTTTGTGGTGTCAGAACTGCTGAGCCTCAAGCATCTCCCTCCCTAAGGTCCTGAGTTGGTTGTGACTGATGTGGAGTGAGTCTCTGATTCCTGCACGGTTTAATGCAATCCTCTAATTTGAAGTATGCAAACTAGTTTTTCTCCCTTCGGAACCATCCCATACAATTTGGTTGAGGAGCTGTGCACATTTCCTAGTACGAGGATAGGGCCCATCCAAAAGGGATGGAAATTGCTCAATGAACGATTTGCATTTACTGTCCTCCTGGGGGAAAATAAATGCAAAAACATCTGTTGTGAAAGTTAAAGTGTAATCTTCAACTCCTCCACTCTCTCAGCTCTTGCTTTGTACAGCAAAACACTAACTGAAGACAGGGTGTTCGTTTATTTTTTCTTATGCACACACAGAGAGTCTAATATACAACAAATGGTCTAGGACACCATCGTGGAGACCAATGTGCAAGCAAAAACCAGACCATTCAACTTGCAGAATAAGTCAGAGGAGGTCCCTCAGACAATAGAACTGGCTGAAGAGTGTCAGGAGGCACAGCTGGGCAGCCGGGGGTTGTCTTCCCACCAGAGCTGCTCATTATCCTGCCATCAGTAATAATATACATCAGAAAGCACAGCCCAGTGTTCTAAGTGAGCAGAAATCTTTTCACACTTTCATAGTGCCATCAAATATTTCTCCTGCCACAGGTTGGAAGATCACATGTGTCTTGAAGTTAAAACCAAATAGAGGACAGGTTGAGATGCCAAGTGGCGAGCCACCTCTCTGGAGTCACTCAATTCAACCTTCACTGTCTGTTCTGGGGGAGCCCACCTGGGTATCAGATGGGATATCTCCCTCCCAGCTGCATAGCCATTGTGGGGAGACCAGGCAAGACCTGATCCGGAGCTCTCTATCCAGTTAGGGCAGGTATTTTACTAAATGCTGAACTACAAGTTGGTTTCCTTTTTTCCCTTCAGAGTTGCTTTTTCTGATTTCATTATGTCCCGAAGCTTGGCATCAAGACCAATTAGAAGGGAATAAAGATAATGTCTGAGCGTGTGGGGGGCCAAAAAGATAAAAGCTGTCACTCATAGATCACAGAGGATGTGATCTCTGGCTGGAGTGACTTTCCTTCGTCAAAACCACTTAGAGCTGATCTAGAGGGTGCTTTGGCTTTTTAGGGCAGGTGAGATAGCTGCTTCCATCTGCTTTGCAAAAGTACCCAAAATTTTTCAGCTGTGACCTTAACTTGTCTCTTCTTTTTGTCCCTTCTTGTCTGTTCAGCCAGGCCACTCCCTGAATATAGTTTGGTTCCAGGGGCCAAAGATGTTAGAAGCAAGGGCTGGGCTCAGATCTGTCCCTCAGTCCTGCCCCCTTGCCCCTCAGGAGGGACAGATTCTGTGCAAAGATCTTATCTTTGCTGATTTTGGCAGATTCTGATATCCTGCATGTGTGGGCCCCAGATGAGCCCCACTGTGGCCGGCTGGATGGATGTCACCAGGGAAAATCTCTCATCACAGCAGGTCACTTCCTTTCTCAGGCTACAGGCACAAGGGCTGTATCAACTGGGGCTAGAGAAAGTAGGTCAGACCAGAGCTAGCTGGACAGGGAAATCATGCAGAGTTTATTTGGAGGTGTCTGTGATCCACAGTGTGAAAGGTAACCTCACCTCTGTTGAGGGTGACGTTGGAATTTTCTCCATTGCCTTCTATGTCTAAAAGTCATGTACTGTGTTCCAAACCATGTAATTCACCAAAGTTAGCACAGATGAACTGGCTTTTCACATCCAGCCTTCTTTTCTAAGCATCAGCCTATTTCTATCTTTTGTCTCTAAATATTGCCGACTATGTGTGCCCAGGGTATGGATACAGTGGAGCCAATCTTGGGTTGCCATCTGCATGAAGAGATGTTCCTTGTATGTCCTCCTCTGCCAGTTGCTGCCTAAAATCCTTAAAGAGGAAACTAAATCTTTAATTGTACCACCTGAGCTAAGGATGCTATGCCAATATGACAGGAGAAGATGCTCATTGAAAATTTCCCACTAAGATTTCAATGACTCACGCAGGTTCTTGCATGAGGTTAAGCTTTTTATGCAGTTGGTGGTGAGGATGAGGAAGGACAGTCAAGGGCAGGAGGTCCTTGGGTCGCTGGAAAAGGAAGCGGGTATCTGGACATACACCAAAAGGGACATGCAGGGAAAATGAAGACAACTTCACCTTCTGCACAACTTGCCTGGCCTTTCAGTTGATGATTCTCCTGTCACAGCAGGCCTGTGTGCAAAGTTTTTCGGTGGGAGGAAAGCTGCCTTTCTCTCAGACACCAAGGACAAAAGCACATGAAGCTGGGTGTGTGTTCAGTTCACCTTCGACTGCACTGAGCCAGGAGAAGCTGACTTGGTCTGAGGTCCACTTCTTATTCACCTGGTTAAAGGCACTTGGTTATGTTATATAGCACTGTGGCCTCTAAGCCCTTGATGATGATACACTTTTAAGGGCAGGTAAAAATCCACAGGTCCATGGCCAACCTGAGTCTCTAAACCAGGAGAACTGATATTAATGCAGAATCTGCTCTTGACCCAGCCACCTGGACCTTATCCTCAGGTCCTCCAAAGGCTGAGCTAACCTTTAACATAGACCGGGAAGAGGAACTTCTTATTCAAAAGAGTGCAATAAGAAAACCAAGCTATTGTAACTTCCTTTCCAGTGATTCTCTCTCTGCCTGCCTTAGCCCAGCAAACCCTTCCACCAGTCTCTTCTGCTTGAAGAAACTGTTGGAAAGGAATATAAAGGACCTGTGGCTAACCTTTCTTATAATCTCTTCTTAACCATTTTGCCAAAAGGTACAGCCAGAGTACATGATGTACAGGACAATAGGAACTCAACCGCTGAAATTACGGGGTGTGTACTTGTTCTGGAATACCTGGGACGAGGTTAAAAAGACGATAACAGCTAGCTGACCCTTGAGAAAACTACAAGGGTTGTCAAAAAGTTCTGGAATCACCAGTTGTATTTAAAATACTGTGTGTATTAATATAACAAAGAGTATTTGGTTTCACTATCAGCATTTTTTCCAGCATAATTAAAGTCATTTCATTCTTTTAAAAAATCGAGTCTTGGGGCTGGCCGAGTGGCTCAGTTGGTTAAGAGTCGCCGGCAATAGTGTAGGCTGTAGTGGGGCTGCAGTGGGCTTCAGTGAGGCTGCAGTGGGCTGCAGTGAGTGGCCGGCAGCCGCTGTAAGCAGCTGTCCGATGGCCGGCGACCAACTGCCTCAGCCAGGAAGAGCGCAATGATCATAATACCAACATAAGCCAGTGAAGCGAGGTCCTCCACAACTAGACTAAAGAACAAAAAAACCCCAGCAACTTGTCTGGTCCCCTTCCCCGATTCCCCAACACTTTCCCTCCCCCAATTCCCCAATAAAAATCTTTTTTAAAAAAATCGAGTTTTATATTCACTTTTACGATCTGAACTTGGAGTGCCTTTTAATTCTTTTACTAATTCATCTTTTTCAAAAATCATATCACATGTGAAAAGAAAGCGGAAAGATTACTCACTTGACTGGAATCCTGCTTGAAACCACGCTGAATATATTTCCTAACATTTCCTGATTGATTGCCTGGGAAATAAATAACCCCAAGTGGTAGCATTGTATTTATATCTCTAAGTCAGGAATACTTCTCTTATTGCTCCTCTTCTAAAATAGATTCCCAAGAAAATGCATAAACATCAAAATAGCATTCTCAATACCTGCCAAACCTTAACGTTTGCATCTCAGCAAGAAAGTGCGTAACTGGTGAGTAAACGGCCTCTTTGTCAAACATAAATGTGGCAAATTCTAAGGTGGCTCTTTTTCAACTAAATTGCCTCAGCAGGCAGAGCAGCAGGAAGAACGTTTGCTATAAGACACAGGCAAAAAAACCAATCTTTATATGATTTTTCCAGGAGGGTGTTACATTGAGTTCCAGAGAGAATGATGAGATATTTGTGGTGAAATGGCACATTGTCTTTCAGAATCACCTACTCCATTTAAATGTGTTCGATTCTTCGCAACGTGCCCATAATGTTCCATTGAGTCACACACAGCCTCCCCCTGCCCACACCTCTCCCTGGGCTTCCTTACCAAGATGGCAATGAACTCTACGACATGACTCCACCAGGCCCGAGCTCCTCTGGACTTAGCCTGACTCCACATACATGCTTTTCAAGAGACACAATTTTGTCTTGTCTGGAGTGCAATGTAATTAGAAAGCAATTTGGCCCACACGCACAGCTTCCATGGTCACTTGGCACGGCCTCAACCTGCCTCTGGCGGAGCTGGTTTCGCTCTGTGTTGGCTGTCCTCCGACATGTCTAGCAGCTCAGGGATCCTGGTCCTTGCTTGCTCAGAGTCCAGGCTTGGCTGGACTCAAGTTGTGTCAGATGCTGTCTGCTCGAAGCCTCAGGGGTCACACTGAAGCCCCAGGTCAGCTGTGTCCCACATGGCCTCTGGCACAAACAAAGGAGGCTCAGCCGCCTGACACCAGCTGCCTGACCACTCTGCTCAGAGTACAGAGACCATTCGGTGGCACATTCAACACTCAAATCCTCCTCATTACATTGCTGACAAGCTTTCCCTGCAGTCCCTAAATCCCAGCCCCAGTCTTCAAATTGGAAGCCATTTTAAACTCTGCTCTCTCCATTTCTCTCCACATCCACTAAGTTGCCATGCCCTGTAAATTTGGCCTTCTCATTTCTGCTCTCAATACCCTAATTCCAGACTCTTACCCAAAACACTATAACAGCCTCCCAGCTTCCTTTCATTCTAGTATTACCCTATGGCCAAATTATTTTTCCAAATACATAGCTTTGGTAATGTTATGATGTCATCCTCCTGCTCACAGACCTCCAGTGACTTCTGTCAACCTATAGTTTCCTTAGCTGGGTGTTCTGGCCCACCACCTGTTTATGTAAATAAAGTTTTATTGGAATACAGCCCTACCCATTCATTTACATATTGTTCATAGTTGCATTTGTGCTACAACAGCATAGCTGTGACAGAGACCACACAGCTTAAGATACTATTTGGCCCTTTATATAAAGGCTTGCTATAAAAGTTTCCCGACCCTTGCTCTATATGGTCCCAAATTTCCTTTCTGGTTTCATTTCCTTATAGCCTGTGCTTTCCTGCCTTAGTGCCTTAGTCCACTCTGATCAGGGAAATTCAGCCCTCCAGCCCCATCTCAGGTGTTTTCTGCTCACGGATGCCTTTCTGACTCCTGTTGCAATGTGATACCTCCCTGCTTTGCACCCTCATTACACTTCGTTGCGGCATTTTGCACATTCTGACTTTTATTGTAAATATTAATATGTATACCCCATTGCTTCTGCTCTCACCCCGGCTGCGTCTCTAAGCAGCCTACGGGCAGGAACCACGTCTTAGCCATCTTTAGCTCTTAGCCTAGCTCCCTGCACGTAATCATTCAATAGATATTTGGGGACTCTCTTGACTCAAAAACTAGAAGTCTTTGCTTCCAGCAGCTTCCAGAATAAAGAATCGACGTTTTCCTCTAGAAAAGACAAGGTGGGAAAATGAGGCAGGAGCAGATACAACCTATATTTTTCCCTAGGAAGGTAAGATTCTCAAAGGAGGCAGGTTTGAAGAGGTTTTTTTGTTTTGTTTGTTGGTAAGTGTCTGGGGAAGTACAGAGACCCTTAGGAAAGGGACAGATTAGGACCAGAGGAATGCACAATGGGAGAGAGGTTTTGCCTCCTCACCCACTAGGGCGCCGCGGGAGGGAACCATTTCAAGAACAGAGTATATATTTGGCTGACCAAAGGGCATGAGTGGGGCGGGTTCATGAGCTTTTCACAGAGGGGCTTCAAGTCCCCTGTGGATGAAAAGAACACAGTAAAGGGGTCAAAAGGAAGTCGGTGAAGGGTCTCATGAAAAGGGGTCTTATGACCAGATTATTGAAACCAGAAGTTATCTGAATGGGGAGAGTTTGATCTTTCAGAACAGACTGTTGTTTGGGAGGTATATCCATTTCCTATGGCTACTTAACAAATTACCATAAACCAGGTAGCTTAAAACAACACACATTTCTTCTCTCATGGCTCTGGAGGCCAGAAGTCCAATATCAGTTTCACTGAGCCAAAACCAAGGTGTCAGCAGGGCCAGGCTACCTCCAGAGCCTCAAGGAGAGAATATGTTTCCTTGTATTTTCCATCTTCTGGTGGCTGCTGGCATTCCTTGGTTTATGGCAGCATCATCCCAATCTCTGGCTCTGTGGTCATATTGCCTTCTTTCTGCGTCACATCTTTCTCTTTTCCTTCTTGTAAGAATATTTAGAGCCCACTGGGATAATACAGAATAATCTCCCATCTCAGGATCCTTAATTCAATCCCATCTGTGAAATCCTTTCACTGCCATAAAGATTAACATTCACATTTCCAGGCATTAGGCTCTAGGTATTTTGGGGGGGGGGGCAGTATTTAGCCCAGCATGGGAGGCCTCTAAAGAAAAGCAAGCGAAAGTGACTCAAAGGGGAGGTGGAGTGTTGCCATGAGGGGAAGTGGCCACAGAAGTAGTGGCTAAATGTGGAATAAGGGGAGCAGGAAGGAATGCGAGTTATTGAAAGGTAGGCAACTGTTTTTACGACAGGGAGCCTGACGTGTCTGAGGAGCACAGAACAAAGTATATATTTACATGAAGGTGAGTAAGTGGCGGCAAAACCCGATGTGCAGAGGCAGAGGCAGATCAAGTTTTATGGGGACTGTCACTTAGACAATCTTAAAAATTTTATTTTTTTAAGAAAAATAATCCAAAATTGCAAATGTAAAATTTGTTATGAAAGTGAATTTTTATTTAGAACGAGAAAAGAAATCACAATAAATCATACACTGTGACAAGCCTGACAGATGCCACACACATCACATATCCAGAAAATAACATACTTTTTAAATGCCTGGTGTCACTCTCTGACACTTCCCCCCTATATTTGTTGCCTGTATACTTTTTGAATATCTCTTTGTAAAATAATAATTGTATAATATTTCCCATAGAGAGAGAGGGAAAAAAAAGAATTCAGTTTTTTCTTCTAGCATGATTGGTCAAAATGTTGTTTTTTATAATTGATAGTTTAGAAAAGTTTTGTTCATCTTCTCAATCAGTATAGATAATTTTTAAGATTGATGTCAAACTTGGAAAAACCTCTTTCAAGTCTCTTTCATATACGAACTGGTGAAAATGTCCTCGCTCCGTATTTATAGCACCGTGAGAGTTACCCTACAGGAATTTTGATCATTTCTATTTTGTGAAAGTTTCATTTAAAAAGAGCAAAATGTATGGTGCAATTATAATTGTATATGAGTTAAATGTACATCTTGACAGGAGAGAGCTTCTGTTTTGGTTCAGCATTAATGAAAAGCAAACTTTCTACTTGTGACTTTACCCATTTGGTGTTTGGAAGCATTTACCACAGACTAGTTTTTGGTTCTGTACCTTTCAAAACTTATTTCTTCTGCTGGCTAGTGCGGGACCCTATCGTATCTCCTTTAGGTCATTATGTTTGTGAGTTTCCACAGTGGGTGGTATTCCCAAAAGTATTCCTGTACTGGGACGACTAGTAGTCATTTAGCTGTGCTAAAAGTGACCACAATGTCCATAAATACAACCCTCTACACCAACATTAAATGTACCCCAAACTCAACTTCCCCTGAGCCAGATCCCCAAAATGCCTATGTGCACTCTGACACCACCCAACGCAAGGGACAGTATGTAAAATGGAAGTTGGAATGGAAAGAGGCAGTGGCTTACCTGATTTTGGTTAAATTATCTTACTTTTGCAAATTAAAAAAACAACTTGACCACATTGTAAGGGCTTTCCCAGGGCCTTGGAAGGAGTCAGTGCAAAGGAGGGGCTGCGAGGCTCAGCTTTGCTAGCTTCTCAGTCATTGCCCAGGAGAGAGCTAGGGCCCAGTGGCATGCACTCTGTGCTAACGAGGTCTCCAGATCTACCTGGCTCTCCCAGCACTCAGCATTCCCATGGCATAACAAGATCCTTCTACATTGTTTTCCTTAATCTGGGTTTTAAAAGTCTTGCAGATTCATATGTAAAATGGTTTGGCAGTTTCTCAAAAAGCTAAATGTAGAACTACTGTATGATCCAGCAGTTCCACTTCTAGGTATCTACCCAAAGGAATCAAAAGCAGGAACTCAAACAGATACTTATACACTCATGTTCACAGCAGCAATATTCACAGTAGCCAAAATGTGGCAGCAGCCCAATGTTTATCAGCAGATGAATGGGTAAACAACATATGGTGTATGCTTACAGCTGGAATATTATGCAGCAATCAAAAGGAATGAAGTTCTGATACATGCTAAACATGGATGGACCTTGGAAATATTATGATAAGCAGAGACAAAAAAATAGATCAGAGGTTACCAGAGATTGCGGGAAGGGGAAATGGGGGATTATTGCTTAACAGTCAGAGAATTTCCATTTGGGATGATGAAAAAGTTTTGGGAAATATGTAGTGATGATGGTTGCATGACTTAATGAATATATTAAGGCCATTGAATTGTACACTTAAACATAGTTAAAATGGTAAATTTATGTAATGTATACTTTGCCACAATAAAAAAATACCAAAAAGAGCAAGATACTTTTTGAGCATCAGAAATGAATTTGTCTTAATCAGGCTATTCATGCATAAAAAAATATCTGGTAGAATATTTACATAAAATATTTATGTAATATGATTGCAATCTTTGGAATAAGACTCTTGTAGAGCTCACTTCACATTAAACACATTTGTATTAGAAAATCTTCCAGGTTAATACTAAGCCAATGAAAATTGATATTATTCTGGTATAGATTCACCAACGCTCCCTACATTTGTCAACAATAAACTATAGGTTAATTTAATGGCAGCAAACACAGCTTTCAAGAGGGTTGCATTTACCACTGGTATCTTCAAAAAAAAAAAAGGACTTACTTGGTGGTATTTAGCCTGTGGTAATTTTTTTTCAGATGCTGAAATCCGTAATGTCTATTTAATATGCCTTCTTGGGTATCTGTATAGACGCCAACAGCCAGCTGGAGGTGAGGGTGACCAGGCAACCTCCCGAAAGTTTCATCCAGAGCATAACAGCATTGATATGGGAGGATCATTAACTGAAAAGGCGGAGGCATGTGCTCCCTGGACACTGTGAGTCATCTTTCTAAATGTATCTGCCATCCCTGCCTCCCCTGCCCCAGCCCAGGTTCCAGTTACCCTCTCAGTTGCTTCATCTAGGAGATATTCAGAGCCTGTATTAGGTAGGGGAAGTAATGCTGCAATGAACTCCAGAGTGCTTGGCTCAAAAAAAGTTATACTTAGCAATAAAGCAAAATCTGATGTGGTTGCTCCTGCTAGGCAGGTAACTTCAGTTATTCAGGGATCTGAGTTCCTTCCATTTTATGGCTCCACCATGCCCTATACCTTCTGAGTTGTCTCCTGGATCCTATGCATTTGCCCAGTAGAAGAGGAAGGGAGGTTGTGCAGAATGGCTGAAGAGGGGTTTTTTGGGTCAGGCATGGATGTGATGTATGCCACTTCTGCCTACATTCTGTTGGCCAGAATTCAGTTGCATGGTCCCACCTAGCTGCAAAGGAGTCTGGGAAACAGGTTTTGGTGAGTACATAACAGTGTCTCTGCCACAGGGATCATATAAGCTACATGATCTAATGCCTCTTCCCATCACCTTTATATTCACTCCATCATGATACAGGAATAGCCTCACCTTCCAAGAAGAGGAAATGGAAACACAGAAACCTTGAACTCATGGCTCCAGCCTGGATAAAGAAGGCTGGCCTCTTGACTGTGCCCAGGAGCTGGCCCTTCCACCTTCCTGGCTGGGTGCCTGGGTACCTTCTCTCGTGATCTTCTCTGAGCTTCGCGGCAAACTAGGACAGCCTCATCTCAGAGGGAGACCTGTTTGGACATCTGGAATCCAGATGCTGCTGGCTTCCCCAATGGCTCTGAGTGCACTGAAAGGTATTGGTCTTAAGCCCCCAAATCCTGCAAAGTCTGCTTTTTGTCTCTGAGAGATCTTCTCCCCTTTTGCACTCTCTGAGGGCTGAGTTCTACGGAGCCAGGCTTCTTTGACAGCTGACAGGGAATTCTCAGTGGAGGACAGTTGATTTTGGAACAATGCCTTCTGTCAGTCCTACAAAGCCCAGTTTACTGACCTATGGGGCATGATGACAAACCCATCTGCTTTTGCAGTTAGCCATTTGGGGGGCTTAATTGTAAAAAGTTTTCCTAAAGTTAAGCTGAGAGAGTGCACAGAGAAGGATGCATTTATTTGGTTGATCATCCCACTCTCTGCCCTCTTTCTTGTGACTTTGTTCACAGTCCCATGCACATTTGCCTGTTCTCTGTGCAGATCTCCAACCATTTCTCTGTCTTGGCATTTTTATTTCTCATGAAAGTGATCCTAGAGATGAGGTTTGCCTCTAGTATGTGAATTTTCTCAGAGAATGACCTCTCTTAGAATCACCCAGCAGACTTCACTTGCATCTCACTGGCCTAAAGGGAGTCAATTCTTATCCTTAATATAATCATCTGCAAAGGAGAATGGGCTTATCATAGCTGGTTTAAGCTGGTGGTTGGTTCTCAAACTTCAGCGTGAATCAGAATCTCCTGGAGGTCTTGTTAAAATGCAGAATGCTGTGTTCCACCATCAGAGCTTCTGATTCAGTATATTGGGGATGGGGCCTAATAACTGGCATTTCTAACATGTTGCCAAGTCGTTCTATTGCTGCTGGTCTGGGGGTCACACTTTAAGGACTGCTGATTTAGATAAATGTTTGATTCATTTTCTAGAAATGGGAAAAAGCCACCTTTCTTGAATGAAGAGTGGGGGAAACATCAGGACAAAGTCAGCAGAGGAAAGCTTGTCAAGTAGGCACTGAGTCCTGCCAGCCCTGTGTTTTCCTGTATTTTTCCCTCTGTTTTCTGAATACATACATACCTAGCCTCTTTTGGCCTTTTTTGGGGGGCACCGTTGCAGATTAGATGATTTCACTGAAATATTTTTGTTAATTTGATTCCTAGCAGGTCATTTTCCTTTGAGAAGAACATAAATTCTAAGTCCATCAGTGTGTACTGGTTAAATTATGTAAAGCTTAAATTATTCCTTCATTATATCTATTACCTCACTATCTTCTCTGTATAATGTAGTCAGTCTTTACGTTTGTTCAGTCATCCAGGTTTATTAGATCCATCTTAAGTTCCTCACAATCCTCCTTAGTTCTTACAAACTAAACACTTATGTGTCATCCGCAAATTTTTCCACACCGCCATTCACTTCATCCACTAGGTCATTAACAAGTATATTGAGATAAATCACTGGCACTACTCACTTGAACTTCAGGCATGAACACCACCTGAAATCACTTATCAATGGTGGCAGCAGCCTTAGCTCAGCGTATCAGTCTCTTCTGTTAAAAAATAAAATCCATATTTTATTTCATTATTTCCTGTGCAGAGATATATATATACATCTATCCTTTTGAAACCTGTTTTTTGAAAAGTTAGTGTATATGGGTTACCATTGAAAGATTTGGAGACACCAAATGTAAAAATTTCTTTTGGGAGACACCCCTTCAATCCCATGCCCAAAGATCTAGCTACTCGGTATCAAATTCTACCATTACAGAGTCATTCTTCGGAGTAAATTAAGCATCTCTCTTAGAATGAAACTGTCTCTTGAAAGGTTAAGGGCATCCAGCCCTTCCTGTGTATCAAGCTGAGTGGGACTCCATTGAGCAATCGTCTTTCTTCCCAAGTGTGACCCATTGACACATTGAAGGGATGGAAGCAAGGAATTAGTTAACTTGGGAATTCAGGGAAGCAAACTTCACTGGGAAGGAATTCCCAGAGGCTCTGGGCAGCTCAGGGGGTATTAGTGGAAACTGGGTATGGGAGTTGTAAGGAAAAAGTTCTCAGAAAGTAGCAGTGGCAACAGAAGTGGGAACAGAGGTAAGAAGAAACATGTCTCTCAAAGTTTGATTCAAGAGAGCCCTATTTAGTAACAATGTGCATCTTAATAAAGATTAATATAAATTCCTGGGATGTTCTTATTATTAACTTTCCTCCATGGAAGGACTGTAATACCGGAACTCCAGAATTAGCTTTTCTTTCCTCACCTTCTGGTCAAAGCATGTTGATGGGGCCCATGTCTGTATTTAAGGCCTTATCATAGTCCTTATCTCCACCACAAGGCAGCCTCACAGGGCAGGAATTCAAGATTAAGAAACTAAGGTGTGAAGACTTTCAAGTGACTCACCAAAGGCTCTATGGCTAATGGCAGAGTGAAAATTCTGGTGGTCAATGCTGGTAGTCAATGTGGTGTGTAGGATCAGGGCTGCTGTGGGTGGTTGTGCAGACTGTGCACTGCACAAAGGCACCCAGCTGATGGGTGACAGGGCAGCATGAACCAGGGATGCCTTTACGTATCTAGCACAAAAGCTCCAAATATACTAGCAGAGGCCTTGCTTATTATTGATTATTACTTATTTTCCTACAAATGAGGTGACCCTTAATTGAGCTGAATTCTTAAGTTTATATTAGAGTCACTTACATTAAATTGGTGCCTGTAGGGCTGTTTCTAGGTATAAGGATGGTTGGATTTCTCGGCATCTTCCTGAGTGGTCTTGCTGCCTCACATCTTGCCTCCTCCAGTCTCAGGGCATGTCACCACATTGCTTCAGCAAGTCCTGCCCTATTTTTCAACAGTGTTATTGAGGTATAATGAACAAACTCTATACAGTATATATTTAAAGTGTAATATTTTATACATGTTGAAACATGTGTACACCTACAAAATCATCACGGCAAAGTGAGCACCATGTCCATCACCCCAAAACTCACTTCCTGTCTGTTTGTAATCACTCTTTTACCCCATCCTCTCATCTCCAGGGAACCACTGACCTGTTTTCTGTCACCATAGATCAGTTTACACTTTCTAGAGTTTTATATAAATGGAATTATACAATGTGTGCTGTGTTTTTTTTGGCATCTTTCACCAGCATAACTATTACATTTTCAGCTTTTTCCATGTTGTTGCTTAATTCCTTTGTCATTGCTAAGTAGTATTCCATTGTATTTATATGCCACAATTTGTTTATTCACCTACTTGATGATGAACATTTGGGTTGTTCTCAGTGTTGTTTTGTTGTGCACCCTGCCTTTTTTTTTTTTTGCTATCACAAACAAGGCTGCTATAAATATTTGTATACAAGTCTTCCTATGGACATAGGCATTTATTTCACCTGAGTACCTATCTAGAAGTAGAATGGCTGGATAATGTGGTAAGTGTATATTTAACTATTTAGTGAAATGTCAAACTGTTTTCCAGGTAATTGTACCATTTTATACCCCCTGCCCCCATATCCAATCCCATCTCCCCACCCCCAGCAGTGTATCAGAGTTCCAATCCTTTTACATCCTGGCCAACACTTAATATGTTCAGTCTTTTTAATTTTAGTCATTTTAAGAATGTACAATAGTATCTCACTGTGGTTTTAATGTGTACTTTCCTAATAAATAATGTATCTTTCCATGTGTTTATTTGCTATCTGTATATCTTCTTTGGTGAATTATATGTTCAAACCTTTTCCTCATTTAAAAAGTAGAATTGTTTGTTTATTACTGAGTTTTGGGAGTTATTAATGTATTGTTGATACCAGTTCTTTATAAGATATGTCATTTATAAACATTTTCTCCTACTTTATGGCTTGCCTTTTCATTTTAACAGTGCCCTTAGAAGAACAGTTCTTAATTTTAATGCAGTCCAATTTATTTTGTAGGTGTGTGTATTGTTCTTTCGGTGTTGAACGCAAGAAATCTTTGCCTACCCTGAGGTCACAAATATTTTCTCAAATGTTTTCTTCTAGAAATTTTATATTTTTAGTTTCACATTTAGATATCTAATCCATTTTGACTTAATTTGTGTATATAGTGCAAGGATTGGACCAGAGGGTATGTATGTATGTATGTATGTATATATTTGCATAAGGCTATCTAATGGTTCCATCTCCGTTAGTTGAAAACATTATACATTCTTCCCTAAATTATCTTTGCAACTTGTGTAAAAATCAATTGACTATATAGGTGTGTGAGTCTATTTCTGGACTTTCCATTGTTTCTATTGATCATATTGTCTATCTTGACACCAATATCATATTATCTTAATTACTCTATTCTGTTCCACTGATGTTTATCTATTTTGATGCTATTACCATAGTCTTTTAATTACTGGAGTTTTAAAATAAATATCAAAATGAAATCTTTATTTTTCAAATTTGTTTTGGTTTTTCTAGCTCCTTTACATTTCCATATGAATTTTAGAATCAGCTCGTCAATTTCTACAGAAAAATTACAAAATGGATGTTGATTGGGAATGCATTTTTTTCTGTATATTAATTTTGAGGAATCTGACATTAGCTGTATGGAGTCATCTGACTCATGCAACTGGTAAATCACTCCCTTAAGTCTTTCATTTTCATTTCTCTCAGCAATGTTTTGTAGTTTTAAGTGTACAGATCTTATACATATTTCTCCAGATTTATGAAATACATAATCCCTACGTATTTCACATTCTTATGCCATTTTGAATGAAATTTTTAAAAGTTTCCAAAACTGTGCATTGGTAGTACACAGAAATAACAGATTTTTGTATATTGTTCTTGTATCCTACAATCTTCCTCACACCACTTATTAGTTATGGTAGCTTTTTTGTAGATTCATAAGATTTTTCAATGTAGATGATAATGTCATCAATGCATAGAAACATTTACTTCTTTTCCACTCGGGATGCCTTTCATTTCTTTTCCTTGCCTTTCTGATATGGTTAGAACCTCTAGTAAGATACAGAATAGAAGTGGTGAGGGAACATTCATGTCTTGTTCCTAATTTTCAGGGGAAAATATTCAAGTATTTCACTATAAGTATGAGGTTAGCTATACGTTTTTCATTGATAACCATTATCAACTTGAGGAAATTCCCTTCAATTCCAAGTTGGTAAGACTGGGAACTCCAATTACTTATATATTAAGCCTCTTTAAGTTCACAGATACTGTTAATATCTCACAGATACTGTTGTTTTCAGTCTTTCTTCTCTCTGTGTTTCATTTTGTTTAGTTTTTATCGCTATGTCTTCAAGTTCACTAATCTTTTCCTCTGCAGTGTCCTCTGGCTGCTGTAGACATTGAGGTTATACAGGCTAAAGTTTGATATGACTTAATTCTCATGGTTTGACCTTGAGCAAGTTACTTTCCCTCTCCAAGTCTCATTTTCTTCATTTATAATTGAGGGGAAAATAGTTCTCTGATGATTAATTTTATGTGTCAACCTGGTTAGGTTGTGGGGCTCAGTTGTTTGGTCAAACATTAGTCTAGATGTTGCAGTGAAGATATTTTGTTAATATGAACATTTACAATCAGTTGGCTTTAAAGGGAGATTACCCTTGATAACTTGGGTGGGCCTAATCCAATCAGTTGAAGGAAAAAACAGATTTCCGGGAGAAGAAGGAATTCTGCCTCAAAACTCTAACATAGAAATTCTTCCTGAGTTTCTGTCCTGCCAGCTTGCCTTATGGATTTTTGGACTCAAGACTGCAACTTCAACTCTCTTGCATTTTCAGCTTACCAGCCTGCCCTATAAATTTTGGACTTGCCAGTTTCCACAATCACACGAGCCAATTTCTTAAATAAATTTATCTAAGCAGGACAATTGTTATGATCATTTCATTTGTTCTCTCTCAGTCTCTTTCCCATACTTCTCCTACTATGTATTTTAAATGTTAAAATAAATAAATGTTAAATAAAAATAAGTTAATTAAATGTTGCAAACAACTTAAGTATGTGTGATTGCATCCTATCATTTGAAGTTTATCTTCCATAAGCTGCAATGTACAAGGCAATCTTTAAAGTGAAATAGTCTTCTTTTAAAGTATGTCAGTTTATCTATTAAACAAAATCCTGTGTGCAGATTCAACAGTGGAGGCCTATGGAGCAAGTGACAGATAGTGTTTTCCCACAAACTTCAAGTTTTTAAACTTACTTTCTGTTTAGGGCTCCCCTGAAATTATCTTCGACTCTACCTCCTCCCTTCACAGAAGCAGTCACTGGGGCTAGTGAAAAACTTGGGGGTCAGAGCCAGGAAACTGAAGTTGGGGAACCCAGAGCAATGGCAGAGTGAGATTGGACTGATAATAAAGGAAAGATCAAACCCCCAATTTTTATACTGAGCAATCCAGGGCGATCCTTGTACATCGACCTGACTTAACACTCAGCCAAGCAGGAAGTAATTTCTACTGTGGGCCCTGGAGAATTAAGAGAGTAAATAAAAAATCTTTTAAACTAGAACTTTTTCTGCTAAAAAATATTTAGGTTTTTCTTCTTACAGTGTTATTTACACCATCACCATAACATTAAAACCTAATATTTCTGGCAGGGTATTTTCACTATTAAGCATCTATATAGAGATTATGAAGTGGGACTTCAAGCAGAAAATTTGTGTGGCCCTTCACCATATCAACGCATTTGCTCAAATAGATGTAGGTATTAATTTACTTATAGAAATAGTAACTTAAATAATGGATGAACACTTACCACTTTCTGTAGACAAAGGGATTTAAGCAATAGGAGAAAAGGCAATGCATTCATTCTAGTAAACATGTATAATTTATAGCATTGGGAAATAAATGGAGAATAATGATAGGAAAATATTAGATATTTAATTTATCCAGCGTTCTTTTTGCAGTGGATTTAGGAAATGGAAATGTGTAAGCCAAAGCAGTTGGAGTTTTAAGTCCTAGGGAATTCTGACATGTGACTATTTTATTCACATAAAAATTTAAATTTCTTGCTTTGGAAAGAGATAAGACAACAGGAAAAGAAAAGAGACACTCTTATAACCCAAGAAGAATTTTTAAATGGTGCTGTATTTACTCATTTAACCTTCGTGATTTGATTTATTCTATGAAACTGGCACAAATAAACACTGAATCAGCCATTTTAGAATAAATTTCAGATGGAAATCTTTGGTAGAGAGGGAACTATATTGTATATCACTTGGTAAATCTCATTTCTCTGAAACTTTTGACTTTCTCTATGCTTTTATTGGCTTTTTCTTGCCAGTTTCTAGTCTCCATAGTTGAGTCATTATGTCTGTTAAAAAGAAAGCCAAATTTCATGCAAAAACATAAAAAAGAAGACTAGATTAATTTTGAAATTATAGACACTCCAGGAAACAGTAAAGTTAACACACCTAGTATAAAACATACTTGGACCACTTTCATATTTAATGAAAAATATATTCCACTGAGTATGCACACGAAACAACATTACCTAGAAATCCATTAATAGTTTTGCAGCTTTATTGGGAGATTGATATTTTATTATTCCCAGTATAGCAGAGCATTATATGAAAATGCCTTTAATTCTCAACAACTAACCCTGAAGTCATGCTAAATTACTTTTTACCCCCAATCAGTGAATGTACTATTAAATGAAAATACGAAATTTTCAAGAATATCTATGGAGACATTACAAATTACTTAGGTATTAAATCATCTCATATAAGATGGATTGATGACCAGAACAGGAAGATTCTCTGAAGAGACCAAATATTTATTTAAAGGGACAATGGGTCATGGGATATGTAGTGAGTTTGTAATATGTTCAGTAAATCACTATGTTCTCACCTTAGGGACGTTGAACTCTGCAATTTCCTCTAAACTGAATTTTGGTTACTCAACAAAACCAGATATTACACTAAAATAACCTAATAAATAGCAATATAGATTTTAGTTTTCCCCCTCCTTCCTCTGAAACTCCTCTGGAATTTCCTGATTCTCTTTTATGTGAGAGATTCCTTTTTTCCATCATGCTTCTAAGGGTGATTGGTTTGCATCATTTATGAACATGTATTTTTCTTTTAAAATATCAGATTAAAAAATTCTCAGCCTTACATTGTCTCATAAAGTTTACGCTCTGATTAAAACCAGACCCAGATTGCAGATCCGCTTTCATTTTTTTCTGAAAAACAAACAAGAGAAGTTTCAGTAAAAACATTCCACTTCCCACCAGAGACGCTGGTGATGGTAATCCAGGTATTACCCTATCTGCAAATATGTGTCCAGCATGCAGCGCCTGCATGGAAGTATTTTAAAAGCTCAGCCTAAGATTTTCATATTAAGAATGGAATGTAGTAACTTTTGACTCCTTAAAACCTTAATTTTGGAAAAACAAAAAGGCACCATTTTAAGTGATCTAGGTAATGACGGGATGGCTACCTGGCGTCTTGTGGAATAAGGAGCTCACCTCTCTGTTTCTCAGTCCTTTTTTAAAGTGGGGAGACGGCACCCCAAAATACATGACAAAGATGGTTCACGGCAGCATCCTTTGTAACAGCCACCAGTGGCACACAGCCTGACTGCCCAACAAGAGAAGACTGAAAAAGAAGGTGAAGTATGGGAGGCGTGCTAGTGGAAGGGCTACAGCAGAAGCACTAGAGACGCGCTGCCAGTTACTAGTCACGTGACCTGGGACACGTTACTTAAACCTTATTTTTCTCATCTGTAAAATAGGGATAAAAATAGTACCTACTTCTTAAAGGTTAAGTGAAGCATGAGATAATAGTTGCTCGTATCCCCAGCACCTAGAACAGTGCCTGGGACATAACAGCTACTCAATAAATATGTGTTGAACAAATAGAAAGAGGTTTCAAGAGTGCCCAGCAAATATTTAGCACCCAGATGGTAGCTCCTATTATGGTATATCCATACAACATAATACTAGGCAGTAATTTTAAAACCTTATATATCAATATCTAAAAATAAATTTCAATTATGATATAAATTTTAAAATATATGATGCTACAGCTTTTATAAGAAAATGGCCAAAATGTACAGATATGTTCACACCTATTTTTATATATGCACATTTTATATATACATGAGGGCATCTCTAGAAGCATCCACAGGCACGGGTATGCTTATTTTCCTTTGCACACTGGTTTTTACTGTTCGACCTCTGGCCACTTGCCTATGTGGCAGGTTGGTTTTCTGGGAAGCAGATCATGAGCCGAGACTTGAAGGCAGGGTGCTTATTAGGGAGGGCTCTGGTCGAGGAAGGGGGGAGAAGCAGGACTGGGCAGAAGGAGAAGTTGGTCCGTAATGGACTCCCGGCAAAGGCCTCGATTAACCCCCCTGAAAGCTCTGAAGCTGGGATGGCCCCTCAGAGTTGTCCCAAGATGGGAAGAGGGCACAGACCTTCATACCCCCAATTGCTCAGACACGGAATGCTGGCTGGCCCTGAAGGAAGCGTACCTCAGGTGAGGTCATTTCCTTCAGCTGAGGAAATCCCTCAAGGGGGTTAAGGCTAAGGGCCTTCTTCCACCATATTCCCAGCAGCTGGGGGATAATTTCCCCCTTCCTTAAAGGGCACTGGGCGCCATATGACTGTATTCACGACATTATTTGTTCTTCCAATAAATGAATGACACAGCTATCAAGTATTTAATGTCCACTCTCAATAGTTAAAACATAGGGCTAGCCCAATCATGGTGGGTAGACAGCCTCTGTGGTATGGCTTACAGGGTGCTGAGAGCTACCTGCCACCCTGCCTCCAAGTTTTTCCTACACCACCCTTTCAAAAGTACATTAAGTTTTAACAGTTTGTTGAGGGATGCTTCCAAAAGTGCTTCCTGGATAAATTTATTTGTGTATACTCACTGCCTTAATGGGTTACTCAATAATTGCAACCTATCAATAATTCAGGAGTACATGAATTGGCCAGTAGAGAACAAGACATTGAAATTATTCAATTTTCCTAGTTTAGACCTTATTAATATTAGGAAGAGTTTCAGATAGACTCTCTGTACAAGCAAAGAGCATGAATATAACAGAGCTGTGTTCTACAAAGTGGGATGCATGCACACCTGGGGACACAAAAGACATCCATTGGCCATTTCTTTATAGCAAAGACATTGCTTATGGAAAGGAAACTCGAGAACTTCTATGTAGACATATTTTTGTCTTTAAAAAAGGGAAAAAATAAATACTCCCTAATATTTAATAAACATATGACATTTGATCCCTTAGTCCACAAGCCGGACCACCTTATTTCAAATACAGTAGAAGAGAAACAACACAAAACAGAATGACAACAGAGAGTGACAAAGACACCCCTGCTTTTAGCATTGTGTGACATTTTGCAGTTAACTCATTCTTGGTGAACTGGAGTGCCAAATAATACTATTATATTTAGTTGTAACTAAACAAATCTTCACAAAATTATTATGTGGCATGGACTATGGACTATTTTGGTAACATAGTATCTTGGGTTGAATCCTGAAACAGAAAAAGGACAACAATGGAAGAATTGGAGAAATTCAAATGAAGTCTGTAGTTAATAGTACTTGACTAACATTAATTTCTTAGTTTTGATAAATACACTATGGTTACATAAGATGTTAACATTAGGGAAGCAGGAAGGGTATTTGGGATTTCTTTATTCTATATTAGCAATCCTTCTGTAAATCTAAAATTTTACTCAAGTTAAAAACTTCGCTTGAAAATATATTTGAAATATAGCTTTTTACATTCATCATTGTTAACAATGAACATTGACTTAAGTATATAGTGTTCCTTTGCAATATTAGAAGATAAAAGAACAAAATTCTCATCATTAGCAAGCTTTTGAAATGTAGAATAAAAATATATATATATATATATATATATATATATATATATATATATATTTGAAGTGTAGTGTATGATTCTCAATCTAGGTTTTTAAAACATTTTACAAAATTTTATATACAGAAGCCACTTTGGAGATTTTTTATCTAATAACATATATATTTTTGGAGAAACTGTAGCAGAGAAATAATTTACATATAGCAATGATAAAAAATGAAAAGTCTCTCTTTGGTTATAAAATCCTTTGGAAGATACAAAGCACAAAGTGTTTGTAAAAATTACAAACTATGAGATGGTTGTTGAATGAATTGTTGCTGAATGAATTCAAATTGAGATACTTCTTACATGAAGCCATAACTGAGCTGTTGATTCTGTTTTAATAATGGAATATGTGTGGAAATGTTCTTATATGGCCTGCCAAAGAAAAGGTGTACCAGAAAAGGATACATTCTCAACATTGAATGGCTTGTTAACTAGGAAGAAATGAGGGCTAGGGGCATATCCATATGTAGTTGACCCTTGAACGATGTGGGGGTTAGGACAAAGACCATCCATGCAGTCAAAAATCCACTTCTTCCCATGACTATTTTGTAACTACCAATTTGTATATAGCCAATAATATTGTAATAACTATGTATGGTGTCAGATGGGTACTAGATTTATCTGGATGGTCACTCTGTAAGCTACATAAATGTCTAATCACTATGTTGTACACCTAAAACTAATATAATATTGTATGTCAACTGCAATTGAAAAAAAATTAAATAAAAAAAGAAAGCAATTGCAGCTAAAAAGACTTGGCTCAAATACAGTCATCCCTCCCTTATTTGCAGTTTTACTTTCAAAAAAAAAAATCTACTTATAACTTTTAACTCCCCAAAAACTTAACTACTAACTGCCTACTATTGACCAGAAGCTTACCAATAACATAAGCAGTTGATTAAGACATTTTTATGTTATATGTACTATATACTATATTCCTACCATAAAGTTAAAGAGAATAAAATGTTACTTAAAAATCATAAGGAAGAGAAAATACATTTAGAGTACTGTATTTATTTATTCAAAAAGTTCCACATATAAGTGGACCTTCACGGTTCATACCCATGTTGTTCAAGGGTCAGCTGTAAGCATAACCACTCGTGGAGTGGTAGCTTTGACAGTAAAAAAGAAAAGGCCTGAGGGAAAATTCACAGACCTGTCCTTCCCGTGACTTTCATCGAATGCATCAGTCACAGGAATGCCATTGCAGCAAAAAAGCCGAACCAGAAATCCACCAAATGTTACAGGATGTCATTAATGAGATTACTTGAAAGCAAAATAGAAGTAGAATCTTAATGAGATGGGGAATGACCATGTAAATCTTTTGTGCCCTTCGAGGGTTATAAGTTATCTCATGGCAAAGTACTTTTAAAAAGCATTATTAAACTTGAAATATTCATTATTCTTTTATAAGTATAAATGCTCCAAAGATGCTGGCTTTTTCTATGGTAACAGGGAGCTGACATACAATCCAGCAGATAGCTTCAAAAATTACATATGCTTAATCTGTCCATTTAAGATAAAAGTGAGGAGGAAATGATATTAAAATGAGCAAGAAAGCAATAACTTTTGAATGAAATTCATGCAATAGAAAGAGTAATTTGAAAATTGATGGTTGGAAATGTTTCTAATATATGTGGTTTTTATTGCCAGAAACAAATGTAAAAACTCGTATCTGCACACATAAAAATCCTGGAAACAGAATTTTCTAACCTACCTCAAATTTTACCAAATGAAGTATTTTATTATGTTTTGAATAGGTTTGTCAGAAACATAAATAATGTCACACCTTCCAATTAGTTTGCAACAACAACCATTTGACATCCAGAAAAATGAAAATTTACTAGCCCATAAGAAACCTTGGGATCATTAGTGGATGGAACTTAAAAATCAACAGCATAATTTAGTAATTATAATTGAATAAAGGCACTTCTTCCACTTGAATCTACATATCTTTGTGAAGCATACTTTCATTTATTATAATTGATGAAGTACAGTGAACTCAAAATCAATATCACAAAATGTTCCTGATTTGCTATATCACAGTGTTGAATCAAGATGCTCACAAATTAAAAATTTTTAATTCTTATTTCAATTTTTTCTTTAAAAACATTTATTTTTGGTAGTTTTAATATTCATAACATGTTAATACTAAAGCACAATAAAGTATATAAATAAATACAGATGTTAAATATTTTAAAAGTACATATATTGGAAGCACATACTCAAAAGTCTTTTACTGATCAGTACACATGATATGTAGCTTTGTATAGAGGATAGCTAATCAGAAACAGCAAAGAAAATGAGTTGGTTTAGACATCTATAAAATCTATCAAAGAAAAAATATGTTCCCCACAATACACATAACATACCAATCCTAGAGCATGCATTGATCCTCGAGTGCCAAGCAAACAAAATTGGAAAGTAAATTACATAAGCATTTTTCCAGTTGTTCAGCAACGTCACCCATTTGCCTGTGGTTAAAAGTCACATCCCTGGAGCGCAGTCCCGGGATCTGGATTCGGCAGAAGGAGTGTAGGCCCAAGAAGCTGAACTGTTAACAAGTACTATGAACTAAGAAATAGCTCCTCATTTGGAAGATGAGGAGAATAAGATATAGGAGTTGACTTGGCCAGTGGTACATAGGTCACTAACCAGAGCCAGGACTAGAATTGTCCCAGCCTCAAGTTTTCCCTATCCACTGCCTCCCTTTGGGTATGTCCTGCCCCTAAAGTAAAAATCTTGTGCCTGCCCAGAGTTAGATAGTAGCAGATTGGAGGAAACCAACTGAGGGGCACCTAAGTAAAAACTTCAACTTGAAATCACTCTTCACTTGCAAAATATCCTTTGAATTTTCTGGTGAGAATAATGGTCACATGGCTTTATAGAGCTAAAGACAAAAGGTTATCGTTGGGTTTGTTGGTGTTACCCTGTTGATAAGACAGCCTCTGCAGTGGAATTTGCCATGCCACACTAGCTTTATTTCTCCAGTACAGCCCTGCCATATGCGAAGGACGCTGCCTGTGTGAAGGAGAGTGAGAGGATGCATCACAAGCCCAAGTCCAGAACACCAAGGGAAAAGGAAAATTTCCTCCTGGACTTTGTGGGAGAAGAACCGAAGTCTAGCACAAAAGTCCTGAAATCATAACAGGGTTCTTACAATTTTAAAAAGGCAAGCATATATTGAAATTTCAAATGTTATTCTGTTTTTGCTTTTGTGGTGCCCAAACCTGCTCCCTTCTCCTTGACAATCATCCTAGCAAACAGCAGTAAAGTGGGCCAGGAAGGTAGGACATGTTTTGTTGGAAATAGGCAACGATGGGCCCCCAAGTTTGATTCACTGGCCTTGGGAACTCTCCAAGCATGGTGGTTTGAGAGTGGGAAGTTAGCCAGATGCCTTGTTGATCAGATCAGCAAACACAGGTGAAGAGGGCGGCCAAGCTCAGAGATGAACTGAACAGATGCTCCACGGGTAAGGTAGTTAACAAGATGCTAAACTGGGTGCTGAAATGAGAGGCACATATGCCCTTCCCCTGAGCACCAGAATTCTGGTGCCCCACACTTTCTGTCCTTTGTTATTTACATCCTAAAAATTATCTCTCCAAATGTACTCTGTGTGTGTGTGTGTCTGTGTGCGTGTGTCTGTGTGCATGTGCGTTTTTTCAGAGTGAGAGAAATCAGGAAGAATAAAAACAATTTGACTCACCATCTAACATTTTTGAAATGTTTAAAAACTGTCATTGGGAAAGCAGTATAGCTCTT
This sequence comes from Hipposideros armiger, assembly GCF_001890085.2. Lineage (NCBI taxonomy): Eukaryota > Metazoa > Chordata > Mammalia > Chiroptera > Hipposideridae > Hipposideros > Hipposideros armiger. Next base: position 456,801 of record NW_017731706.1, read on the forward strand.
GCTTAGAAAATGTAACACAATTTAATTTTAAAATATTTCTGCTTTGTTTAAAGGGGGAACTTGTTTTAGAAAACCTTCCAAAGTGGAGCGTGGTGGTCATTTTGGAGTCTTCCTGCTGAGGGCCAATGTGAGGCCATTTCCCCTGCCACCGCGGGCTAGAGGGCACAGCCACGTGCTTCCACGGCTGCATCTGAATTCTGAGCACGAGGACAGGCAGGCAAAGGGCATGATATTTGCCCAGGCAGACCTTCCGCTTGGGTAAAATGGGGAACCAAGAAGCAGCCAGGAAGGATTCCACAGTGTTAGCATTACGGGGAAATTTCCACTTCCAACGCTTGGTGGGGCCTTAGGACTTAGGCCTGCCCAGAGCCCGCGGTGGAGCACTCCCCGATCACCCCTGCTGCAACGGGATGTGCTTGGGCTGAAATGCTGAGGGGGTGGAGAACGTCTCTAGCAAAACTTGGGTGCTCCCTCATCAGAATCTACCCACTGAAAGGATCTGCTGTCATTTGCATTATTCTCATGACATGGCTGTCACAGGAAATGGTAATATTTGTATGGTCACTGGAACCACAGCTCAAGGCTGGAGGGGTCTGGGAGTCGAGAGGGATCAATTTGTCAATACACCTGTTAACCCAATTGTCACAGAAGCTGGGAAGCTGTGGTTCACACCATAACCCTTTCTCTATTTGAGGAATGAAAGCCTTTGTCCTCTGTTAAAGGATTCAGAGGAATTTCTTAGTGGCCCTGACATCACGGGTTGTGTCATGTTGCGTAGGCTGCTGTCATATTTTCTGGTTGTGGGAAAGCAGAGGCTGCAAGGACTGAAGGAGCAGAAAAACAGAATGTAGGCCTGCGGAGGATTGGAAATCCCAGCAGGTGCCCCGAGTAGAAGAGGGCACGCTGAGTGCCTGCCCTGTGCCAGCGGAGAAGGAAAGGAAGTGCCCAGAGGCTGCGGCTTCTTATCTGAGTACCTGTCCTCCTTTCTGCAAGGACAGAGGGCCGCAGCCAAGCCCCGTGCTGCCTCACCTGCATTCCGACCTTGGGCTCCAGAACACGTGTCTTGGAATCTCGCCATGGCTCTCCCGTGGTCCTGCAGCGGCCGCCCGCTGGGGATGTGCTTCGCCCACTTCTGAGGAATTATGCTGCAAGGGAGGAGCAGTCGGCAAGGCATGGGAGTCGATTTGTATTTGACAATGAGAAAGTGAAGGAATCTTGGTGACTCATCTACAGAGGGAGAACACATCAACTATTACCTAAGGGAGATGGTCTCGTCTCACTGCACATCGCCCGGCAAAGAGGAGGTCATCTCATTCACATGCTGAAAGTAATTGCCCCCTTACCAGCAAGCTATGGACCTGATCAAGAGCATTTCATTTACAGAGCTCAAAGATTCAGGGAGCAGGCTTCTCGCTGATGATTATTTTAGTAATTTCAAAGCAAACTGTTGTCCAGACCAAACAACAAAATTCTATTCTTGCTTTCTTCTGGAGTTTTATCAAGATGAATCATAGTTTATTGGACAACTTTTTTTTCATCTGTAGTCTTTACAGAATCTTCAAATAATGGTGCAGCTAGTCATGACCAGTGCGTCCTAGCTGGAGACAGCCAATCACACCCCGAAGACTGTCCGCAGAGTTTTCTGACCAACGTCCTCAGAAACGCCTTCTTTCCAGTGCAGCTCAGTTGATATTTGGTATCAGGTGATTTTTCTCATGCCCTAACTTTGTCCCCACCCTTTCTAAAAAAAACGCAATTACTTCAATAATCCATGACTAATAAGACCACACCAAGGTTCAGTTGCAACTCAACAGGGATGACCAGAAAGATCCAGGACCAGAAATAGGGTTACAAGAGCCTATAGCTCTGGTTGGGAGCAGGTGGGACCAAAGCTCGAGCATGGGAGAGGCAGAGCCCAGGAGAGTTGGCAGCAGGTAGGTACTGCAGGCCTGGGGAAGCAGAACCCAGAATCCAGGACGTCAGACAGCAGAGATACAGCCGAGTAGGTGACACGGGACACAGAGGCAGGAATAAGTGAGGAGGCTGGGAAAGGCCTGGAGTGCCCATGGGTGAATTGCTCTCGACCCTGAGCCCGTTGCTCTCAAACTCCTCCCTCCGTGGCTAAATCAAGTACCAGCTTGGTGGCTGGGCCCTTCCGGGAGCGCTGCAGTGCCCACGGTCTGCAGCTGAGAGCAGTCAGCCTCAGCAAGCCTGGCAGTGTTTCTAAGGGAGCTATGCTGTTCCCCTTTGCTTTAAATGCACAGCATTTATTTGGTGATGCCCATAGCATTCTCCTTTGGCTGTAGTGACTGATGCCTCTATCACAAAATACACGAAACTAAGTGGCCACGCATGAAGGTGGAGAAGATGGGGATGTAAAATTGAGCTCGTGTAGGTAAAAGAACTGTTGTTTCATGTGGTGACAGGAAGCTAGCAGTGGTATAGTGTGGTGAACTTTGGAAGAGAAATGTTTAAAACTATTGTATTGAGAGCAGGAAAGTCAGATTGATGGTTTTTGTAAGGTGTATTGGGATAAAGGTGTGTTTGTAGCTGCAAGTAACAGGAGTTGGGTATCAGCTGCCTCAGGATGCCCCTGGAAGCCCCAGTGCTAAGTTTGGGGGCTGAGGGTGGCCCATATCTCCTCACACCTAGAGCTCGTTCAAGGCACAGAGATGAGGAGCTCCAACTGAGAAAACTAGGGAGAGAGAAACAGAAGGGAAGCATGACATGATGGCGCTTGGATAAAGCCACCAAACTCCACTGTGCCACCCCTGTGCTCCAAGCACCAAATCTGAGGACAGCAATAGGTGTAAGCGATTGCTTACGCCTGCTCTCCAAAAGCCTGCGTGGTGGTGGAGGTGTGTGGCAGGGAGAATGGCACTTGTCAGGATGGACAAACTAGGTAGGACCCACAGGGTGTAATGAGAAGGTTGTTTATTCTTATCTTCAGGCTCCCTTCCGCGCCACTGGTGGGACTGTCCTTTCTCAGTTCTGGGGGAAAACGCAGGGGCCCATGACTTTTCTAATCACATTTAGGTGTGCCCCAGTCATTTAAATCTCAAAGCACCATCTCATGTCAGTAATTAATATGGCTAATCAAGTGTAATAATCAAAAGCTTCACACTTCATTTCACAGTAAAACTTCACCTGACCCTCTCCCCTGCTTGCATCCACCTCAGGCTAATGTCTCCAAGGAGCAAGATACCCCCACCCCATCCCGAGCTGTGGTTCCAATTCCTCCAGCATGGGGGGGAGGGGGAAGGAGGGAGAAGTAGGAGGAGAAGGAAAGTCAGGGAGCCAAGGGGCCTTACTGGACTACGCATAGCAGTGGGCTTGCACTCTGGGCCTGACTAGTGTCCCAGCAGCTTCTCTTTTGCGTGGCGCCTTCACAGGGTTCTCCCAGACCCTCCACCTCCCCATTTCCAGCTCCGCCTCAAGCCTGGGGATCTCGCCACTGCGGCCGCTTGATGCTTTGCTTGCATTTCCCCTGGCTGCTCACTTTCCGCTCTTTTGTCAGCTCCTGGGAATCTGAAATGACTCTCTATTCCTCTACTTGGCCCTCTTGCTCCCTTTTTCCGCCCTCATAGAACCCTCCAGAAATGCTGTGAGTCCTCTGCCCCCCCCCATCCTCCTCCCCCCATGAGTGCAGGCTGATCCCAAAGCAGCTACCTCTCCTTGCTTTCCCATCAGAGCAGCTGGCCACCAGGCTCTCCCCTCTAGACTCCTCAGCCAGACCCCAGCCCAGGGTGTCCCCGAGCTTCAGGGGACATAGGCTAATTCTCCCAACCCTTCCTCAAAGTCCCTATACATTGGTTTGAGGGAAAGTCACCCCATTCTTCCAGGTGAGAGCCCAGCTTGGCTCTTTCTCAAAAAATTCTCTATTGTAAATTCAGTTCTTTTCTTGGCTTCTCTGTCGTCTTTTATAGCCCTAAGGTGGGTGGTTGGCTGTGAGTATAAAACTAGTCTTCATAAGCACTTTTTGCAAATCTTGCAGCTCACTTTGGAATGTTTCATCTATTGCTTTGGGGCTTCAGTTGCCACTGAAACTGAAATAGTTCCAATTTAGCATCTTGTACAATTATCATATTGCATCCCTTTTTCCCCCCAGGGCATAGCACGTGCAGAAAATGACAATATTTGTGTGGTACTCTAAGGTCAATGAATGTACTGTTCACAGCTGGAGGCAACTGGCCAGGAGCTCCAGCTGCTCTAGGCCCAATGCGGACACCTTGAGGCCTAAGGGCACACCCACAGGCTATTTGCAAAACACCATGTGCTGCTCAACATTGGTTAGGCAGCTATGCATTAGACTGTGCACACGGCCCAGGGTGGTACCGAAGAGTAAATGATTCATCTGAGCTGTAGCATTAAACTACCCAGACGTGGTGATGCCTGAGCTGCATTTTGCAGAATCATGAGGAGTTCTCTAGGCAGCCAAGTGAAGCAAGGACATTCTGGGTAACTCAATAATTTGGTGCAGTTGAAGACTTCAAGTACGTAACAGGCAGAAGGGGATGGTGGCTGGGCAACAGGCTGCGGGCTCTATCCTGGGCAGCCCTTACTCTCAAGGCTTCCTCATAGCTGTCCCCTACAGCAATTTCAATTTCATCTCAGCCGCGGTCTTAACTCCTTTTTTTTTTCTTCTTCTTTATACTTTACATCTAATTAAATGCCAGGCTCTACTGGTTTCACCATTTAACTTGCTTTCGCATCATCCCTCTCTCTTTCCCCACACTCACTTCCATACCCTTGATCTCCTTTCTCCTGTTATACTATTGTGAAGAAGAACCTCATCCATCTCCCCTCCCCACCTTCCTCTCTCCCAATCCATGTTCTACACCGCAACCAACCGCAGTGACGTTACTAGAACATCAAGCCCCGCTTAACCCCCCAGGCATTTTGCATCTCACCCGGTCAGACACTCCTCCCTTGCGGTAGTCCACCCAGGCCCACACGCTCTACAGCCTACTACCTGTGGGACCTCAGCCCCCGCCTCTCACCTCCCCCCTTCCCATCTGCTCCAGCCGCACTCGCCTCTTGGCTCATCCTCATTTCCACCCAGCACACTCCTGCCGCGGGGCCTTTACCTTTTGTTCTTCCCTCTTCTTAGAAAGCCTGGTCCTCAAATAGTCACAAGTTTCTCTTCTTACGTCTTCAAGGCTCTGCTCCAATGTCACTTTATGAGAGACCATCTGTAAACAGTAGCAACCTGCCCCCAACACTCCTATCCCCTTGGCCCTACCTTAGTTTTCTCCAGAGCAGTTATCGCCACTTGCCATGTTGCATGTTTATTTGCTCCCTGTCTGCGCCAGTGGAGGGTGAGTCCGTGTGGCAGGAGTTGGTCCGTTTTCCTGATGCATCTCCCATGCCTGGCTGGCAGGAGTCCTTCAGTGATAGTCATCATGAACGGGCGACTAGAGTGACGCGGAAGGAGGAGGAGAATGTCTGACTGACAGTACTTTATACCAAGGTTTCTTCATGCTGTGGGAAGCCATCTCCTTTGACGGCAATCATTCAATCATTTATTGCAAATGGTACACGCAGCACTATGCTACGTATTTCACATGTATTAACTCAGCTAGTCTCTGCAAAAATCTATGGAGCAGGTACTATTTCTAGCCCCGTTTTAATATAATGTGAGTTCTATTAATAGTAAGTTAAAACATAATAATACATTAAAACATATAATAATGTATACTTTACATGCATTCACTCCTACAAATTGTTTATTTTACCTGACCTCTTCTAAGTACACATGAATGCACACATTGGACGGGGAAGTTTTTGTGTTTGTTTTCCCTGCTTGTTTTGATTTATCCTTTACAAAAATGAGATGCTACTATATATATTGTTACACAATGGGATGTGTCTCAGAGATTTGTTTTCATAAAAGTTAGTAAGATCTACCTCATTTTTATTCTTGGCTTCCTATGTAAGATACACCATGATGTGTTGAGTCAGTTCCTTACTGATTGATATTCACATTGTTCTTTTGTTTTGGTTCTATGTGTATTAAAAACAATTCTGCAGTAAAATCTGTCTTCCAGAATTGTCGATTAGGGTACAGGTATGTTACTGTATCTGGAGGGAGATTCGTAGATGTGAATGTGCTGGGTCAGCAAGCATGCACATTTTATCCATTTATTATAATCTGCTACTGTGGCTATGGTCTCTGTAGCAGATGTGCCTAATGCCCCACGCACATGCCCTCCACCTACCATGGCCATGCGAGATATCCCAACTCTGTGCCTGAGGCTCCCCACGGCCACCAGAGCTTGCTCTGCCTGTCATGACCCGTGGAACGAACACCCCAGAGCAGACTTCAGTCAGTGACCCACAGGAGCTAATGGATGCACACCTCAGCCCCTTTGCCCTTGGTGGGTTAATTCTGAGGTGCAAGTTTTACACTGGAGCACAGATTTTCCAGCTGCCCACAATGGTAACTTGATTGACAACACACTCTTGATTGACATCCTTCCCTTTCCTGTTTCCCTTCCTCAATCCCTACTCATGTTTCTTAAGTTCACCTCCCAAATGAATCCTCACATGCAAATCCTTTTCTCATGGTCTGCTTCTGGAGAGCCAAAACTAAGACACTTTCATTTATTCCTGAAAAAAAAAAACAAACAGGTTTAGTTTTTAAACCAAGGTGATGCATGAACCTGGTATTTTTTTTAAGTACAAAAAGATCAAAAATGAAAAGCGAACATCTTTTATTTTTTAACTTCTAGTCTCTCTACCCAAAGGTAATTCATATTAACAATTTATTTTATTTCTTTCCAGAAAAAGATATGATTATATAAACATATACACACATATCCTTTTAAATTTATGTAAATAGAATAATTCTAAATACTATGCTTGGCACTTTTTTCCATGTAATGAAATATCTTGGAGAGCATTAATATTTGCATATCCAGATCTTTAACAGTTAATGGCCATGTGTTGTATTGCCACGCCTTAGATTTCTAACTAGTCCTCTATTAGAGAACATTTCTAATATTATACTATTATAACCACTGTGACATTTTTGTAAATACAGCTTAGCTCGTTTTTTAAAATGTAGATAAATTCATAGCAAAATTGTTGGGTCAAGGGGTATGTGCATTTTCTTTTCTTTTTCTTTTTTAAGATACTACTGTTTCTCCCCTCAAACAGGTTTCATGGATTTATACTTCTACGAACAATATACAAATGCTTGTTTTCCCACACCTTCCCCAACACTGGGGTTATCAAACATGTTAATATTTCCTAATCTGTTAGGTGAAAAAGGTATCTCACCATTTTATTGTGATTTCTTTCAGCATCTGTTCATATATTTATTGACATTTATAGTTCTATTAAGTATCTGTTCATATCCTTGACCCATTTTTCTACTGGGTCTCTTCCATTTCATTTCTAAGAGCTTTTATATAGAGTATGGCTACTAACCTGTTAGGTACGTAACTTATGTTTTCTCCCATTCTATGATTTTCCTTAAACTTTTTAATAATGAAATATTTTCTTACATAAAGGCTTTAAAGTTATGAAATCAAATCTATTACTTTCTTCATGGTTTCTGGAAAAAATCTATTATTTTCTCCATGTTATGCTTAACAAGTCTATCCTGCCTCGTTTATAAAAATTTCTATCTATATATATCCTCAATTCTTTAATATTTATCTACATATGTCCTAATATATTTTTGTGAATGGTGTTTGTCATTGGAAGGAACTATAGAGAAATGGGAGTGAAACAAAGAAGACAGGCCTAGCTTAAGAGTACTGAGTGCTTGGGTGGTGAGACTGCGAAATTACTATGGATCAGGACCTGGGGACAGTCCTTCATGGGGAAGATGGTCCCAGGTCCTTTTCTAGGGCTGTTGCTCTAGGGATGTGCTAGAGGTAGCCTGTATTGACTCAGGAGCCAATTTATTATGTACAACCATTATTATAAGCTAAATCCTGTAACATTATAATTAAGCAACTTATATTTTTAAAAAGATAAAAATATTTGAAATTCATCACTTCCCAGTTATTTTACTACATTGTACTATTACCTAGGCTCCCGATGTTATTTACTTCCATGGTTATCTATATGGTAGAAATACTTCATAATGGTCAAGTCATGTTTGTTGGTAGCTTAAATAAGCCATGGTGGGGGCATTTACACCATGGAAATTAGCTAATGCTGCAAGTCAGAGTCTTCTTGTTTTCCTTTGGGGATGCAGTAGTTAAGCATTTACCAGCACACCACTGACGTTGCCCACATCCAGATATGTTTACTCAGAGCAGAGGCTGGCATGTTGGAGAGGAAATTCACGTGTCAATTAGGGAGTCAGACTTGAGGACATTTTGATCCCTTCCAGTCCTAACATTCTATGATTCTGCGATATTCATAATTACCCTCTATGGCTTTATTGCCATGGGGAATTTAGTTCAGAAAAATCTGCTTTAGGGAATTTCTCCAGTCCCCACATTCCTAACCTGGATCTCATTTTAGTGTAATTCAGCCCTTTGATGAGTCGTGCACAGATTTTCCCTGTAATGCTTCAGATTTAGATTCCAATGTAGCAACTCAGGGCTATAGATAGAATTATTTATCGCCATTCATCTGTTTTCCATTTGATATTAAGTGTTCTTCAAACATTTTTTTTTATTAAAGTGTGGTTGACATACAATATTATATTGGTTTCAGGTGTACAACATAGTGATTCAACATTTATATGCCTTACAATGTGATCACCACAATAAGGATAGTAACCATCTGTCACCATACAAAGTTATTATGATATTATTGACTATTTTCCCTATGTTGTACATTACATCCCTGTGACTTATTTATTTTATAACTGGAAGTTTGTACCTATTTCCCTTCACCTTATTCATCCATTCTCCCCACCTCCTCTCTGGCAACCATCAATTTATTGTCTGTATCTATGAATCTGTTTCTGTTTTGCTTGTTCATTTATTTTGTTTTTAGTTTCCATATATAAACGAAATCACATGGTATTTGCCTTTCTGACTTATTTCACTTAGCATAATACCCTCTCTAGTTTCATCCATGTTGTCGCAAATGGCAAGATTTCATTCTTTTTTACGGCCAAGTAATATTTTATATATATATATATATGTGTGTATATATATGTATATATATATACGTATATATATATTTTTTTCACATCTTCTTTATTCATTCATCCATCATCATTGGGCACCTAGGTTGCTTCCATATTTTGGCTATTGGAAATAATGCTGCAATGAACATAGGGGTGTATATATCATTTTGAATTAGTTCTTTTATTTTCTTTGAATAAAGACTCAGGAATGGAATTGTTAGTTCATATAGTAGTTATATTTTTAATTTTTTAAGGAACCTTCACACAATTTTCCATAGTGGCTGCACCAATTTGTAATCCCCCCAATAGTGCACCAGGGTTCCCTTTTTCTCCACATCCTCACTAACACTTGTTCTTTGTTGCCTTTTTGATGATAGCCATTCTGACAGGTGTGAGGTGATATTGCAATGTGGTTCCAATGATTTGCATTTCCCTGATGATCAATGATGTTGAACACCTTTTCATATGTCTGTTAGCAATCCATATGTCTCTTTGGGGAAATGACTGTTTAGGTCCTCTGACCATTTTTTAATCAGATTTTTTTGATGTTGAGTTGAAGTTATTTATATATTTTGCATGTTTATTCCTTATCAGATATATCTTTTGCAAATATCTTCTCCTATTTAGTAGGTTGTGTTTTGTTTTATTGATGGTTTTCTTCACTGTACAAAAGCTTTTTACTTTGATGTAGTCCCATTTGTTTATTTTTGCTTTTGTTGTCCTTGGTTGAGGTGACATATCCAATAAAATATTACTAAGACTGATGTCAAAGACTTTACTGACTATGCTTTTGCCTAGGAGTTTTATGGTTTCAGGTCTTACATTTAAGTCTTTAATCCATTTGAGTTTATTTTTGTATATGGTGTAAGAAAGTGATACAACTTTTTTTTTTTGCAGGTATCTGTCCAGCTTTTCCAACACCATTTATTGAAGAGACTATCTTTTCCCCGTTATATATTCCTGCCTCCTTTGCTGTGGATTAATTGACCATATAAGCATGTGTTAATTTGGGGGTTTTCTATTCTGTTCCATTGATCTATGTGTCTGTTTTTGTGCCAATACCATATTGTTTGGATTACTATAGTTTTGTAGTATAGTTTGAAATCAAGGAGCATGATATATAGCTTTGTTCTTTCTTAAGATTGTTTTGGCAGTTTGGGTTTGTTGTTGTTGCTGTTGCTGTTGTTGTTGTTCCATATAAATTTTATGATTATTTGTTCTAGTTCTGTGAAAAGTGCCATTGATATTTTGATAGGAATTGCATCAAATCTGTAGACTCCTTTGAGTGCATGGACATTTTAACGATGTTAATTCTTCTAATCCATAATCATGGTATATCCTTCCATTTATTTTGTGTTGTCTTCAATTTCATTCATTACTGTCTTATAGTATTTAGAGTACAACTCTTCTGCCTCCTTGGTCAAATTTATTTCTAGGCATTTTATTTTTTTGATGCAATTATAAATGGAATTGTTTTTCTTAGTTTTTCTTCCTGATAGTTCATTATTAGTGTATAGAAATCCACTAATTTCTGTACATTAATTTCGTATCCTGCAACTTTACTGAATTCATTTATTAGTTCTAATATTTTTTGGTGGTGTCTTTACGGTCTTCTTTATATAGTATCATATCATCTGCAAACAGTGACAGTTTTACTCCTTCCTTTACAAGTTGGACACCATTTATTTATTTTTCTTGCCTTATTGCTGTGGCTAGGACCTCCCATACTATCTTGAATAAAAGTGGTGACAGTAGGCAACCTTGTCTTGATCCTGATATTAGGGGAAAAGCTTTTAGCTTTTCACCATTCACTATGATGTTAGCTCTGGGTTTGTCATATATGATCTTTATTATGTGGGACATGTTCCTTTTATTCCTACTTGGTTAAGAGTTTTTATTATAGATAGATGTTGTATTTTGTCAAATGCTTTTTCTGCATTTATTGAGATTATCATATGATTTTTATCCTTTGTTTTGTTGATGTGGTGTATTACAGTTTGTGAATCTTGAAGCATCCCAAAATAAATCCCACTTAGTCATGGTATATAATTCTGTTACTGTATTATTGAATTTTTAAAAATATTTTGTTGAGAATTTTTGCATCTCTGTTCATCAGGGATATTGGTCTGTAATTTTCTTTTTTTGTAGTGTCATTTTCTGGTTTTGTTATCAGGGTATTACTGACCTCATAGAAAGAGTTTGGAAGTATTCCTATTCATTTTTTTTGGAATAGTTTGAGAAGAATAGGTATTAATTCTTCTTTAAATGTTTGCTAGAATTCACCTGTGAAGCCATCTGGTCTTGGACTTCTGTTTCTTGGGAGTTTTTTTGATTACTGATTCAATTTCATTACTAGTAATGGACTATTCAGATTGTTTCTTCCTGATCCATTCTTGGAAGATTGCATGTTTCTAGGAATTCATCCATTTCTTCTACATTTTCTAAATTTTCTTAAATTTTCAACCCTTTGCATTTCTGTGCTATTGGTTGTAACTTATCTTCTTTCATTTATGATTTTATTTATTTGGGCCTTCTCTGTTTCTTGATGATTCTGGCTGTTTATTAATTTTATCTTTTCAGAGAACCAGCTCTTAGTTTCATTGATCTTTTCTATTGCTTTTCTAGCCTATTTTTTTCATTTATTTCTACTCTGATCTTTATTATTTGTTTCTTCTATAATATTATCTTTGGGATGTTTGTTATTCTTTTTCTAGTTCCTTTAGGTATAAGGTTAGATTGTTCACCTAAGGTTTTTCTTGTTTCTTGAGGTAGTCCTGTACTGTTATAAACTTCCCTCTTAGAACTGCTGAACTTTTGACTCTTTCTCTAAATGCTATCAAAGGAACCTCAATGTGTTAACATTTATTAACATACTCACTCCCTTCCACATAGTAATTCATATGTTGTAGAAAGCAAAAGAAAGTTCATGGAAAAAGGGTTAGAAGATGAGTTAGGGATCTCATACCCATTCTTGAAGTAATTGAAGCATTATTTATCCCAATTATAAAGAACGGCCTTTGTTTTATCTTCATAAATAAATTTTTCAGAAGAAGCTAAGAACATTTACAAATACATAAAAATCAAAGGAAAAATATAATATTCAAGCAGCTTATATGATTTCATAAGAACCTTCTCACTCAGAATGATAAACTTACTTTTTTTCTGCTTCAATGTTTTCTTTTAAACATAGAGAATCCTTTTAAAAGAGTTTAGCACACATTTAGAAATCCCTACTGAATCAATTACAATAATAATTTTATGCACTGTTCATCTTGAAACAAGTCCTTCTACCATATTAATAATTCTTTGCTGAGGCTCCTTTCACCAAATATTTTCATTATTTTTTACACATATACCTTAGAAGCTATTTTGCCTGCATTCCACAGATGGTTACCCTGGCCTGTTAACTGTCCCTCAAATATTCTAAGTTAATTTCTAATTCCCCTCCTCTCCTCCTTCCTACTTGCAATTCTATTTATCATCTTTCTCATTAAATCATCTCAATTCTTCAATAGTCTATGCAGTTTTTCCACATTATTTCCAAGTTCACTGACATATTGCTGTTTATGACTCATAACGACTATTTTCTGTCTCATTCATTTGGCATCTAATTATATCTTCCTTTGTGACTTACATGGTTAGTCCATTGCTACTGTATATAGTCTTATCTCAGCATTTAGACAAGAGGCTGTTATCCTGGGATGTATGGGCCCCTTTGAACTTTAGGGAAATTGGAGGTGTCATCAAATTATAAGTAAAAACATTGTGTATGTGTGTCTATGCACCTTTTTAGGTACAAAAATCTTTATCTTTCATCAGTTTTTTAAAGATATTTTTGGCCCAACAGTTTAGTCTCTTGGAGGAAAGAAACTATATATTCTATTGTGTTTTCCACAATATCTTCAATAACTCAGCTAAGTAATTGAATGGGCACAGGATAGATCTATTGTTTCCACTTATTTGCTATTAATTAATCCCTTATTTTCCAAACTATGAAAGAAGGACAACATGGCTTACCTGTTTCCATCTCACAGTTGATCATATATGAAGATAATAGATGTTTAAAAGTTTTGAACAATTTAAAGTAATACCATGGTTATGATAGCTCATCTTGAGATTTGCAATAAGGGAATTCTACATTTTCAGAATTCTCTGACATTTGATTATCTTTTATGAATACTCTAGAGAAGCAGAGCTCAGAAAATGTCTTCTCCTTTGATTCCAACTTCAGCTACATCCATTTCTAATACCACCTCCCACCCAACAGCTTGTCAACGCAAATTACTTTATACCCAGGTTATTACTCCCCATTTCTTGATGATATTTATTTTCTCATTAACTGTCATTTTCTTCAATACTATTCCTATTTAATTCTTGGTGATTTCAATATTCTTGTGGATACTCTTTCCAATATCCTAGAGTCTCATTCCCTGGCCCTTCTCTCCTCTTATGATCTTGGCCTCTAGCCTACTTTAGCCACCTACTCCCATGGTGATACATAGACCTTGTCTTTACCAATAACTGCACTCCTTCTGTGTAGGTAGAATAATAACCACCACCCTCCCACCCATCCCCACCAAGATGTCTTCACTATAATCTCTAGAATCTGTGAATGTGTTGCATTAAATAGCAAAGGGGGAATTAAGATTGCTAATCAGCTGACCTTAAATAACCACAAGGGTTCTTAAATGTGGAATAAGGAAGCAGGAAGAGGAAGTCAGAATGCTGTTGTGTGAGAAGAGCTCCACCCACTATTTTTGGCTTTGAAGGTGGAGGAAGATGAGCCAGCAAATGTGGGTGACCTCTGTAGGCTGAAAAGGGCCAGGAAAATGGATTCCTTTCCAGAGCCTCAAGAAAGGAACACAGCCCTGCCAACACCTTGATTTTACCCCCAGTGACACCCATTTTGGAATGCTGACCTCTAAGAATTACAAAATAAAACATTATATTGTTTTAAGCCAATAAATTTTAATAACTTAGCACAGCAACCATAGGAAACTCATACACATCCCTTCCATTAGCAAATGAGATCAAGTTTGCCTCCAGCAGCCCTTTCTTCTATCTTTACATTTTACTCACTCTAGTACCCCTACTCTAACAATTTTTTGATCCCACTGAGACCTACAATCAATTGATCCTGTAAGTTTTTACTGTCCCTCACCTGAGTAGGGTTGCCCTCTCTTCCTTACACAGCGCACATCCCCTGACACAGCATTACAATTACTAACTTGGAACTTTCAGCTATGCACTCTCAAATCCCATGACTTCTATCTTTTTGTCCCGCCCCTGAGAAAAATCCTAACTTTGATTGAATCCAACCCTCCACCTATCTTATACTTGAACCTGTTAGCTGAACATGGTTGGAGAAAACCATATAACCCATCTGATTTTTCTCACTTCAAATCTGTGACACTGATATCAGGTAGGAGCTTAGTGTGCCTGGAAGTCCCTGCTAGGATTCTATTGTCCTTTTACCCTCTTGCTCTCCTAGGAGACTGACTATTCATACCATCTCTTCTTTCTGGAAACCTTCAAATTCTCTTTGTTCATCTTCACCTTCTACTGATTCTTTGTATGTGACCTTACTTCCTATTTCATTGAGGAAGTAAACGGTCAGAAGAGAGCTTCTTTAAATTTCCACCACCTCATCTACCTACCCACCTGCCTACATTGCTTTCTCTCCCAAAACTGTGAACCATTAATGAGGGTACCTATCTAGCTTCTGCCTCTCCAGTGGTTCGGAAGACCTGTCTCCCTTACATCTCTCCAGCTTCTACCTCCTTTTGTTCTCGTGAAATCACTTTGTCCATCCCTACTGAACCACTTCCCTCAGCATACGAACATCGCCCTGTTTCTCCCATCTTAAAGGCATATACCCTTTTGGCCCCAAATTCCCCTTCTGTTTCTTTCCATTCCTCTGCCCTTTGAAAGAGTGTCTGCACTCCTCTTCTCCCATCTTCTCTTGAACTCACTCCAGTCAGGCTTTGATCCTCACCTTCCCTGGAACGGCTCTTGATCACATCACCAGGGCTTTGGCTAAACCCCAGTGGTCAATTTCTGGTCCTCATCTTACTTGACCTATCAGCGGCATTTCATGTTATCCCTTGCCTGAATTATTGTAAAACATTCCTAAATGGTCTCCTCGCTCCTGCTTTTGCTGCCCTTGGATCTATTTTCTACTCAGCAGTCAGAGTGTTTCTATTTTGTTTTTAGAAGCTGGGGTCATGTCAGTCCTCAGTTAATAACCCTCCAGTGCTTCTCAGCTCCTCTAGGGTAAAAGCCAGAATTCTTACAATGGCCTGCAATGTGCTGTATGGTCTGGCCCTAATCCCTCCTTGCCCTCATCTGCTGACACTCTCAGGGCCTCCTCACCACCGCTTCTTATTCACACTACACCTGTTCCTACCTCAGAGATTCTGCCCTTGTATCTTCTGCCTAGAACTATCTTCCCCCAGAGGTCAGCATGACTCTCTTCTCCCTTCCTTCAGGCCTCTGCTCAAATGTCACCTTATCACAGTGGATTTCCCTGACACCATCCAACATGAAAGACTAATACCCCCTGCTTCTGCCTTCATCCTCTTTACCCTATTGTATATTTTTCCATGGCAATCATCACTGATATTATATATTATACTATTAAATTGTATATAATATATATTAATGTAATATATAATTATTTTGTATGTCATGTAGTGTGTCTTATGTGTGTGTGCTCATGCGCACATGCATGTGTGTGTGTGTGTGTGTGTGTGTGTGTGTATAAGTTATTTTTTTTACCCACTAAAATATAAGTTCCATCAGGGAAGAGATTTTGTGTTGCTCCTTGTTATACCTCCAGCACCTAGAAAAGTACCTTACGTATAGCAGAACCAGTTTGTTAAATGAGTGAAAGAATGAAAAGTTGAGCACACATTCAAATTTATTATAGCCTGACTGTGGACCTTTGTTGTTGCTGTTTTGGCAGCATGGTGGGCAAGATGAGCTTTACCTAGCTTCCCATGTCTCAGCCTTAGCTTTTATCAAATATTAATCGATTTGATCCTTGATTTCTTTGTTGTCTTTTGATAATTTTCCCTTAAGTGCACCCTTCTCGGGGGATGAGAATAAGATGCAGAAGTTAATTATTGATGTCATAGGGGAATGTTTTCTTTGCTTTCTGTGAAAATCATTGCCTTTTTCCAGAAGTTTACCAAGGTTAAGAAGCACTGCATTTCCCACTATGGTAGGGAACACCTCAATGGTAAAGCACCATTTGACAATTGCATTTACCTAATAATCAGTGTATAATTGGACTGACCCAGTGCCATTCTATTTGTAAATTAGAATGTGGAGATATACACTCCTAGAAAAAGTGTGTCAGGTAAAATTTTCTCTTTATTTCCACCTTTTCTTTTCTTTTTTTTTTTATTTAAAGATTTTTATTGGGGAATTGGGGGAATGGGAACAGCGCTGGGGAATTGGGGGAAGGGGAACAGACAAGTTGCTGTCCTTTTGTTCTTCAGTCTAGTTGTGGAGGACGTTGCTTCACTGGC
>NW_017731706.1:473642-487468 GCF_001890085.2 Hipposideros armiger
GCAGCCCAGCTCCAGGTTGAGCTGTTGTTCAGCATCTTAGCTGTGGAGGGCAGCGTCACTAGCCCTCATGTGTGGGATCCGAACCGGGGCCCTCTGGCATCCCAAGCCAGTTCTTAACCATCGCGCCACTCAGCCGGCCCTCCACCTTTTCTTTAAGCCTCAACAATCCAAGAGTTTGTGAGACAGTCATAGCTGGACTACTATAGTGTGCTTCAGTTTTAACTATCCCTCATTTCCATCTTCTCACAAGGGAATGTTCCTGATTCATAAATAGGAACAGGGCCATGAACAAAAATAATGTTTTCCCTTCATTTTGAAGGGAAGGACAAGTTTCTGCAGAACTTGAGTTTTGAAAATCTTGGACTTAGGAAACACTTTAGGGAGGAAAACTATGGAATTTTGCAGTACTTTTATCAATCACTCCAAGTGAAAGAGTAGATACAGCATACATAATAGAAGGAGATGGATATTGAGGTCTGATAGGGTTTCAGACAATGAGTTTATGACAAATTCAGGGATCGTAAATGATGAACAGGTTATACTCGAAGTTTCTGTAACTCTAAAATGCATGAATGATGCTCCACGATGCTTGACCAACAGTGGTGTGTGTTAAGAATTCCATTCATTGGGTATTAATAACATCATGATTAGAGCTGCCTTGCATTCTTGCTTATTTCATAATCTATTTCTGGACCTGCAGATTTGGAGGTTTACCAGGTCTGCAATCCTGTCAGCATTGACTTGGATAGTGGGAGCCAAGCAGGTTAACCCAAAGGATTCAACTTTAGAACAGATGGGGAGGTGGAAAAGAAAAATTAGTCTAAGTCCATTGGAACCCTCCATGAAATTAATTGTTGTACAGCATAGATTAGTATTTGGGAAAGGTATTGAGAATTGGAGAATGGATGAATAGCCTGCTATGGAGATTCACAGAGAAGCTTTTGACAAAGTGAGTGTGAACTAAAAAAAGATACTATTCATTCATCTATTCCCTTAACAAGCTTGTGTTTGGCATGTGTGTGTGTGGTGGGGGTGGGGGGCAGCAAATTAATTTTTGAGTAGAGATTTGAGAAGGCCCATGAGGGTGGTAGGGATGTGGTTAAAAAAAAAAAAACAAATACAAAAAAAACCTGCGTTTGAATCCTGGTTTCACTTTTTAGCTGTATGTCCTTAGATAAGTTGTTTAACCTCTGTGAGTCTGCACAATAAATATAATAACTTCTGGGGCAAAGGATTCTGTGAAAATTAAGTGAAAGGATTCTGTGAGGAATACGTGAGATGATTATTTTGAAAGCATTTCACATAGCACAGTAAAGGCATTCAACAACGTAGGTTTCGCTCCCCTTCTCCCGGGGAAAGAAAATGGCCCCCAGCCATTACTGAGGAAGGGAAGGGAGGTATCCTAGGAAGACAGGTTTGGCTCTGAGGAAATGGGGTTCCTGGATTTTCCCCATGTATCTGTCTGTGGTGTACGCAGGGAAAAACTCATGTCTCTCATGAAATGCACGGGTCGCTGTTCCGGTTCAGGTCCTCAGACCTTACTGATCCGTAATCCAACATGACTCCTTCCCTTTGCCGGAGCTCACGGCTGAAGAGGAAAAAAGGTTTGAGCTGTGACTGAGGAAAATATCAATTGTAAACACAACTCTTTTAAATCGAATCACACGCAAAATGAGATGCTAGAAAAAGACGTGCTTTGGTCCTTTCTGAAAATCCCTACCCTGGCAGGTTCGGGTGGCATCAGGTGACGCCCTGTCTCAGCAGGAAGTCATTACCAAAGCTGGAGGCTGCCTATCATCCTATCACACAGCACAAAATGTGCTGGTAACAGACACCCCACGAGAAACCACTGCCAGCCCCGCGGGATGCCAGCAGCACTATTAGTAAAGCGTCTGTCTACATGTTCCTCTTGCCCAGTTCCAAAAGCAAAATGCTTCTCAGTGGCTTCTGAGGCTGGATCAAGCAAATACTCTTTCAAGTTCTTGCCAGAGTAAACCCTCTGCCTAAAAAAAAGAAAAGAAAAGAAAAGAAAAGAAGCCTCAATCCAAATAGTACCTTGTTTCTGAACAGGGTATCTATTGAACCAGATCTACCTTTAACCTTTGACCTGGAGGGTGAAAGGAGCCTGTGACCTGCCATGTCTAGGAGCAATGAGTGTAAGTGGTCAGATCAGGAACTTTGGGCCCCAGCTCGCACCTGTGCCTTGTGTACTGGGACTAGTTACTTAGACTTTATGCCTCAGGCTATTCACCTGTAAAATGGGGAGAAACGATACTAGTTAATAGTTCACTGAACTGTTCTTGTAAGGGCTAAATGAATCAATAATGAAAGTGATTAGAATAGCACTTAGCACCTAATTGTACTTCCTAAGAGTTAACTTTTTTCAGTTTCCATCAATGCCAATGTTTATGTTTTAAAAAATTCATTCACTAATTTTTTAAATTAACTTTTTAATTATAGTTACAATATTATATTAGTTTCAGGTATACAACACAATGATTAAACATTTTATGTACCTTGCAAAGTGATCACCACAATAACTCTAGTACCCATCTTGCACCATACATAGTTACTACAATACTGTCTATATTCCCTTGTGCTGTACTTTACATCCCCATGACTATTTTTTTTTTAAGATTTTTATTGGGGAATTGGGGCATGGGAACAGCGCTGGGGAATTGGGGAAGGGAAACAGACAAGTTGCTGTTGTTTTGTTCTTCAATCTAGTTGCTTCCCTGGCCCAAGTTGGCACCATCATTGCACTCTTCCTGGGTGAGGCAGATCAGTCGCCGGCTTCTGGAAGGCTGCTCACAGCGGCTGCTGGCCGCTCACGCTGGCTGCTGGCTACACACGGTAGCCCATGACAGCCCACTGCCACAGGGGCTGCAGCCTACGCCGTTGCCGGCGACTCACGGCAGCCCAGCTCCAGGTTGAGCTGTTGTTCAGCATCTTAGCTGTAGAAGGCAGTGTCACTGGCCCTCATATGTGGGATCCGAACCGGGGTCCTCTGGTGTCCCAAGCCAGCTCTTAACAAATGCACCACTCGGCCGGCCCCCCATGACTATTTTTGTAACTGGCAATTTGTGCTTCTTAATCCCTTTACCTGTTTCAGCCATCCCCCCACCCTTCTCCCATCCGGTGACCATCAATTTGTTTTCTGTATCTATGAGTTTCTGCTTTATTTTGTTTGTTTTATTTTAGATTCCTAATATAAGTGAAATCATATGGTATTTGTCTTACTAGTAACAGGACTTCTGGTCCACTGGCTAGGCAGTTTGTAGGTTGCGGCCTGAGGAGAGGTAGCTTGCTGGGGCATGGCGTGACACAGATGCCTGAGGTCAAAGGGCAAGGTCAGGGGCACCCTGGTGGGGTTGCATGCCCAGGTTGACCACTTACTGGCTTTAGGACCTAGAGCATGGCATTTAACCAAGCCTCAGCTTTTACATCTGAAAATCGGATGATTATATTACTTAAACCATAGGGTTGTTTAAAGGGTTAATTTGAAAAAAGTGCCTATAAATTGCTTAGCTTTGTGACCAGGTAGGTGCTCAATGAATGGTGACTATGATCATGGTGATCATCTTTCTCACCTGGGAACTACTCCCTGCATTAGCTATGTCCTTTGGTAAGACAACCTATACAGGATATGAGCAAAAGGGAACACCCATCCCTTTCCTGTTAATATGTGATAACAGGTTTGCACTTTAAAATGGTTTGTTTCTGTGGGAGGCTCAGGGGAGGATACTGGGGCAAAATGGGAAGCCCTGGCATTGGAGACAAAAGCTCCACGTTGAATCCCCCTCCTCCACTTGCCAGCTGCATGCCCCTAACCAGCTGCCAGCCTCTGTACCTCCCTGACTCTACCTATAAGACCAGCCCCGTCCTTCCTGAGGACCAGTGAGACAGCACTTGTCTCACTATGAATGTGAAGGCACAAGATGGGCGATCAAGGCCGGGGAGGCAGGGGAGGTGGGGAGAGTCCAGCCCAGACCCTGTGGCACTGGGGTGGCTGCCTGGAGGAAAAGAGACTCGCCAGCCCCTGAACCATGGCCAGGAGAAGGCTGCAGAGGGCCTGTCTGTGCAAACTGTCAGGCATAGCTGCACCATTCCCCTTGGGAACCTCGTTTTGTGCTCAGAAAGGTGGGGAGAAGTAGAGGGCTGCTTTCTGGGCGACGGGGGGCACAGAATTTCACAGACATGAGGGAGGTCCCTGGGCAGGGCCTCACGGATAGAGTATCCATGGAGAGAAAGACAAAAAATGTTGCTTTTCCCTCCTCTTAGATTAAGTTAATGGTCCTAATTATTGATTCATTCACTGAATTCCCAAACAGGACCATAAAGGGTTCCTTTACATCCCTTTCTTGAAAGGTTAGAGATGGAATACTAAACTTTATGGTAACTGCCCCGAGACAGTTACCATGTGCTGCCCGCCCCCAAGCAGCTGTTGAAATGCCTCAGCCTCCCACATCTCAGGCCTGGCTGGCTGCCCCCCAAGTCGCATTCCTATCAGGTCCAGGAGTCAAGAAAAATCCACCAGAACAAGAAGTGCCTCCGTGTTCTCCAGTTACCAGCAGGTGGAAGGTGGGGCTGCTTCTGATGGAAATGGTTTTGACAGACCTCCAGAGTTCAAGGGTGTTTCCCACTCAGCAGGCAGGGCCGTGTGCTGGCAGCTCCCCAGAACCCCGAGTCTTCCTGGTGGAGAGGAGTTCCCCTTTTTCATGAGGTCCTTGTTCTTACACCTTTGGAAGTTACTGCTTACACCCTTTGGCTCACAGAACAACAGAGAGAGAGAGAGAGAGAGAGAGCATCATGGGATCCCTCTCCTTTCATTTGCACTGAAAAGATTTCCAAAGGAAGCCGGGCCTCGAGGGCATTTTCCTTCAGGCATAAAGCTGTCCCAGGCCTTCTGGTCTTGTTTACGTCTTCTCAAAAATGTACTGTCAGGCAGGAGACACGTGGGTGTTGCTTTACATTTTTACCTGGAAGCTAAGGGATTGAATTGGAACAATAAGTCACAAGTTCCATCTGCCCTTGTGAATGAATCGGGGTGTGACTTGAGTTTGCTTTCTTTGTCCCACAATCAGTCACCATGGAGAAGTCAGCTTTGTAAAGGCTTAATGATATTGATGCTGATTTACAGTCATTAGCAGTAAGGACCATTTAGTCCCATCCATCTGCTTTACTAGATGTGCCAGCCCTTTCCATGTCTTTACAAGGTAATAGGGGCTGGGTTTCGTAAGAAGTCTACATTGGGTTGGGCATTGCGGTGGTACAAAGAGAATTCTTACTCCCCTGTATTAGAAAACAGAATCGTGCTTTTGGTTTCTACAGCTTACCCTTCTCCTTACTATATGAATGCATAAGCTGCAAGAGTGCTGATGCTTTCATACCCACCTCCAGCCTCCGGGTGCTCGATCATTCTATTCACGCCCATGATTCTTCCTGCTCACCTGCAGCTCTTGGTCCTGAGGCTTTGGGGCTCTGCTCAGGGCAGGCTGGAGGTGCCAGGGGAGTTGCCCTGCATGCCAGCAGCTCCCCAAGTGAAGAATGGGAGTCAAGGAGGATCCCTGGAGGCTAGTTCCACACCATGTCCCACAGGCCCGTGGCAGGATTCATTGGGTGCCCGCAGCGGTATCCTGCTCATTTGTGCACAAGTACCTGTATCGGCTTACTGCCCTTCCCTGTCTCCTCTTGGGATAACTCCCAGGTACACAGCAGAAGCCTCCAATCCTTGTCTCAGGTCTGCTCGCCAGGGGTGCAAACTAAGACAGCAAGCCCAGCGGAAGACAGGCAGGATGGGCTGAGTGGGGTGAAAATATGAAGGACCCTGAGCGCCACCAATCCCTCCACAGCCTGGCCTGACTCACACTCTGCCACCCGGCCCCTGCGTTCCCCGCAGCCTCCCTCCCTGAGGCTCTGGAAGAAGTATCTCAGCACTGTCTCCTTGTGCCTGGGGGTATCACTCTCCTTGCCTACCCCCTGCCTATCCCAAGCAGCCCCCTCACCTCCTCTAGAATGCCGGCCACTGAGCACACGCCCGTCCTGGAACCCAGTTCACGTGTGCGGACAATAGCAAGAACTCAGCATTTGATGGTGCACTAATGCTTGTCCGTGTCCGTTTTACTTCCCCACTGAATTGTCAGGTCTGGAGGGCTGGAGACCATGGCAAACGTTTTTCGTTAAATTTAGTTTAGTTTCAGTTTGTTTGTTTTTGTTTTTGTTTTCATCACGTGCAATGCCTAGCACAAGTTTTGGTGATCTATAGTCAGTATGCAATCAGTATCCATATATATTCACTCAACAATTCAGCAAGTGTCCACTGTGTTCTAGGATCCGGGGATATATTTCTCCCAGCTTAAATGCTAGTGTGGGGAGACAGGCAATTAGCAAAAGTATATAATTAATCACATATTCGTTAGAAAGTGTTAGCGGGTACAAAAGGAAATGAAGCAGGGAAGACTATAGGACTGCCAGGGTGGAGAAGCAGGCGAGTTGTGGTTTAAGTGGTTCCTGGGGAAAGCTACATTGAAGAGGTTGCACCTGAGCAAAGATTTAAAGGAGAGGAGGGCGCAGACCCTACAGACCCCTGGAGAAGGACTGCTGCAGGCAGAAAAACCAGCACGTGCCAACCCTGAGATGGGAGCCTGTCTGATGCATTTAAGGAACAGCAAACAGGTCAACACAGAGTAAGCAAGGGTGATAGCACTGGGAAGTTGGAGACACGGGGCCCAGACCTCGAGGGTTTAGAATCGTTGCGAGGACTTGGGCTTGGGTTCTGAGAGATGTGAGGGCATGCGAAGGTTTTGCTCAGAGAAGGGACTCATCTGACTCACATTTTCCTTCTGGCTGCGGTGCTGAGAGTAGACTGAGGGTAGACAAGGGGAAACAGGGACGCCCGTGAGGAAGTGATTTGCAATCTCAGTGAGAGATGCCAGTGGTTTGCCTGGGTATGTTTTGAAAAGAGAGCATATCAGATTTTCTGTTGGGTTGGATGTAGGGTGTGTTAACTTTGATGCCTTGGTTACAATGGTGTCCATCAGGTTTTTCACTGTAAGGGTATTTCTTTTACTTTTTGAAATGAATAAGTAATTTGTGGGGAGGTATTTTTAGATTATGTAAATACCCTCTGCCTCATCAAACTTTTTCACCCATCTCTTTAAGCATTCTTTGATTATCTGCTTTGATCATTTCAATTATTACTATGTCAAATAGTGATTTTTCTCCAAACCCTTTCTTCATTCTACATTGATGAACTGGCACTCTATTGTTAAAAAGAACTTTCTTTCCCGTCTCCCTTGATTAGTTACTTTCATGAGCATGGACTCACACATTTTTATTTTACTCACTGGATTATAATCTGTTAATATCATTATATATTTTGATGCTCAAAATGTCCTGGATCTGGCCAGTGGAAGCCATTGAAGTTTGGATCCTCCATCAGTTGACATATCTCCATCATTCCTTGAGCACTTCCTTCCTTTCTGACACAATAAGATGTTTCACGTTCCTGGTGTACTTTTCTGCCCTATTCCTAGAATCAACTATTTCTCCAAAGAGCCCTGCTTCCTTTTAGTGGAGAATGGCACTTAGAGACCGAGATCTGGGCAGACAGTGCATTTTTAAATTATGGTTTCCTAGTCCTCCTTGCTACTGCTAAAATAAGAATCCTTATATCTTCATTTTATTTATTTTTATTTTTTATTTTTTTATTTTTTTAGAGGAGCAAAGATTTTTATGGAAGAGAAAGTACAGCTCTCTTATGAGAGGGGGTAGCCAAAACTGGGATGCCCCCTTATATCTTCATTTTAACAGCTAAACTTTACCCAAGTCCAAAGAGAACAGAAAGAAGCATGAAACATTAGAAGCTGTTAACCTTAAAATGTTCTTCATATTGAGATACAGACTGACGACAATCATAAAATCCTAAATTAAGTGTCTCTCCACAGTTAAACACATTTTGTTGTATTTAGCAGGTCATGGCACAGTTAATATTCTGTACTCATCCTAGAAACATTCACTGTCCAGACACACTAGAATAAGTTTATACATTTTTCCCTGAAAGAGATCTAAATGTTCTTGGTTTTATTCTCTCCATGAAACTGTTACCTTAACAAACCTTTTATATTTCAGCTGGCTGTGTATAAATGTACAATGATTGAGAGACAGGGGTCCAAACAAGGCTTCCTATGCTCACTGATGTTCTTCTTCATTACAGTGATTATTTAGTTTCCTTTGAACCCTTACATCTCTCTTTCTAGGTACCAAAGGCATGGCACAATAATTACACAAATAGCATTATCCAGTTCACGAGTTGCTTCCACATATGCCATCTCAGCTGACCTCCTGATAACCTATTAGCCTAGGCAAGGACTTCCCAGGCAGGTGGGGAAAGTAAGAGAGAGAGACTAAATGACATTTCCAGTGACATAAACGGCAATGATGGACCCAAGCACTCTTTCTGACTAACATCTAGCTTGCTTGCTTTCCTCAGGGTTTTTAACCCTGAAATCATATTAGAATAAACACTGGGGCTCAGAGGCTCTGCCGCCATGTGTGGGGTGGAAGGCCAGCCTCAGGGCTTTTTACAAGCTCCCTGGCAATTCCAATGAGCAGCTGCAAAGCAATGTGTGGTTCCCCGCCCCCTCCCCATCAGGTCAGGGAGCTAGCAGGGCCAGATCCTCACGCATGTGACCTGGTGAACAAAGGGACTGACCATGAAAAGGTCTGTGCTGGAGGGATGCTGGAGGGACGCAGGAGGGGCTCAGGAGGCCTTGCCTGGGCCCATGTGCTGGGTCACC
Organism: Hipposideros armiger; assembly: GCF_001890085.2. Taxonomy (NCBI): domain Eukaryota; kingdom Metazoa; phylum Chordata; class Mammalia; order Chiroptera; family Hipposideridae; genus Hipposideros; species Hipposideros armiger. The sequence goes on from NW_017731706.1 coordinate 482,441, forward strand.
TCATTAGCTGCATCGCTCTTTCTCAGAGGATGCCCACGTTTGGTTAGAACATTGGTGGTGGGCGTGGGTTGCAGGAGGGTGGGGGCGTGACACCCCAGCCCTGGTGCTCCTGGAAGAAGGAGAGATGTCCTGTAGGGAGGATATTTCAGCTTGACCGGAGCAGCGCAGTTGAGTCTTGCTACCCCCTTTTAGGTTTCATCCCATTTGACAATGTAGGATTTTCTTGCTCTGCACTAGGTGTGAAGAATATTCTCCTAAATAATAAAGGAGTACAGGGAATTGCTGCTTCTATTTCTATCTGCTTTCTCAATCTTCTGTTACTATTTCTCCAAGCCCCAAGCAAAGGATCTGTCCCTACTTTGTTCTTCTGATTGCCCTTAGAGCATTAAAAGCCTTTTCTTGCCTTCAGCATCTTTGTGGGTCTCAATTAGGTCTGAACCTTTGCCTTTCTCTTCTGATTTTTGTAGGATTACGCTGCTCTTTTTGTAATAGTCATTCTTGGTCTAGTTTCCCACTTCCATCATTTTTGCATGCATGGGAAACATGGACTCACGTACGACCTACCTCTGTAGTCCCAGGATTTCTTTAGGTGTCTTCCCTCTTCTTCCCCTCATTCATTTGTGGTTATATTGTAAATATTTGGTTTTGATTTCCCCCTTGAGCATGTCTGGTCTTAGGGCCTGGTATCTTTGCCTTGGATCTTTGGACTTTCTTCTCTTAAATCTTGGGCCCACTGGAGATCAGGAGCTGTGAACTGTGGTCCACAGGCAGAGTCTGGCCTTAGCTTAAACACAAGATTGGATTTGGCTGACATTAAAAGAATTTGCTTTTGAGCTCCCCATTCACTCTGGTGTTCTTCCTGTCATGTTATACATCTGAGTGCTTCCTGCATTTTCTTTACCTGTCTGCCTCTGCAGATATTTGAGTTTGTGAGCCCTACCTAGGCCGTGACTAGTGTTCTTCCCTCTGTAATGATGTCTGATTTCCTGCCTCTACTGCTGGCCAATTCCAGTAGCTAAAGCCCCTCAGCCATGGTGGGGGGCAGCTCAGGCAGCAGCATCGCATAGCACTAGCTCTGCCCTTAGTCCGCTGGCTCCTCACTGAGCTGGAAACAAACTGTGTTCATTATCACTCATGCTTCTGCTCCCCCAGGGCCTGTTTTTAGTGATGTACTTAACTTCCTGAGTGTCCTGCATCATGCCAGTTTACCCAGCAGCGCCCATCCTCTGCCCATTTTTACCTCGTGCCTGCATCTCTGTCCTGGAACCTGTCCAAGCATTCTTGCTCATCTGAGACTGTGCCCTGTCCTTCCCCCTCAAGTTGCCAGGATCTGGACGGAGGCTGGTTCAGGGATGGGCCCCATGAACAATCCAAGTTTCTCCTTGAAAGATGCTCCCTGAGGCCCTGGCTGCTCTGCTACCTCCTCCTGCAGCCTTTTCCTGGGACCTCTCCATAATGCTGACCTCCTCCAGTTGCCAGCTCAGGCTCTAAGTCCCCAGCCCATGTTCTAGAATGGCTTGCATACCTCATCCTGTTCCTGGCTATTATAAAATCTAAGGTGACTGATCGCCTTTCTCTGAACTTCATAAAATTTCTCCCTCATCAAATCATTTTTTGATGGTCACCGTTAAGTTCTGAGCACTCACTCACCTCACCACAGCTGCCCACTTTCTCAGCTATACTCCTGGGCAGAAGGAACTGCTTTTTACAACCAACTCCTCAAAACTTCCCTGATCCCATCAACGAATGGTTGCATGGCATGGGGCACAATTTTGCTATGTCTCGAACTCTAATTCTTTGCAAATTGGTTCAAATGGTTATGCCAAATTTATTTTCCAGAGCACTCAATTAACTAAACCATTTCTATCAACCATTCCTTAACCATCGCTTATTGGCAAATTCCTGTGTTATTATCTCCAGCAAATAGTTTACAAATTAGAGTGTCCCAAAAGAAAAGCTCTGGCACCTTTTCCTAGATGGAAGGTAAAGCTAACAGCTGGCGCGGCCTCATGTGCAGACAGAACTTAATAAACCTTGGATGATGATACTAGTAAACCAAAAGAGGAAGTCCTATAGAACTCCTGGCCTATGCACATACCAGCTGCGCAGTCGTAGAAGCACCTTCCTAGGGCCTCAAGTTAAGTTTCCATTTCAGAGACAACTAGTGCTCTGTGCCAAAAGCAGTAAACTTGACAGAGTCAAAATGTTACATCCTCTTAGGTAAACCAGTTCTGAGTGGAGACCCTGGCCTCCTGGCTGTCGGTTGCTATTGGAAATCTTATTCACAGTGGAAGATGACAATACCCGAAAGACAAATAAAAAGAATGAAAGTGGGGAATATCTCAGTGCCTTTAATCAAGGGTATGTTCTTTTTCTTCTTTGTGATTATTGCCTTGTGGCAAACTGCTTAGTGCTAAGCTCTCAAAATGACACAGCATGTTTGGAAGCAACTGGGTGACAGCGTCTGAGAAAAATCAAATATCAAGATGACTGCAGTTCCTGGTCAGGGGTTTACGTGGCCCTGATTCAGCTTGTGTGCAGGGCCCACTGCATCTCTGTGAGTGCTCCAGTCCCCGAGGCACAGGATGAGGCAGCAAGGCCATCACCCTCTGGAAAGGAAGCCTTCAGGGAAAGGACTCAGGCAATTAGTGCTACAGAGAATGTGACAGCCCATCAGGGCCAATGCCAGACTGATTTATTTTTCCTCTCAGCCCAATCTTTACCTGTCCCCTGGGCTGAGCCTGCAAGGCCCAGAGTTCTTTTAGTGCCTGGCTGAAAGGAGGTTTAAAAACACAACTTTGTTGATGACATACCCTTGTCATCTTTTGGAAGGTGATGAGGGTGGGGGTGGGGGAGCCAGGAGTCAGGGCCCTTTCCTGTCCTCAGCATCCATTGAGCCGTCCACTGGCACGTGATAACCTGCAAATAAGCAGCATCCTGCCAGTGATGCCATCACTTGCCCCACCAGGAAACACATGCCAGTTCTCCATCTCTGAGTCTAACCATGGTGAACTGTTGGGGGGACTGTAAATTGTCTTCCCTCATGGACAAGAGGTGGGAAACGGGCCTGTCTTCCCACCTTAAGATTACAAACTGCGCAGACTTGACCGCTTCTGCTTCAGTTCTTTTTTACAAGGGGAATGGACTGCTGGGAATTAAGTCAAATGTGGAAAATTCACAGACACCCCAAGCTACTCAAGAAACATTACCTTTTATTCTCAAGGATAGATATTTAGATGGCCAACGCTAAGAAGACCTTCCCACTAGAGAATAACTTTGTGATCATTTCCAAAGAAAACAGAAAATCTAAGATTCCTAGATGGCCAGCCCCAGATTTTGTCATAATTTTACCTCATTTGGGCGCACATATGCAGGTATGTGACAGGGGGAACCTCTGAGCCCAGACAGCTCAAACACCTCATCTGTGGATGTGCTACAATCAAGATGTCAAATGAGACTTTTCCCATTAGAGAATTTTCAGCAGACAGACATTGAAACAATATTCAGAGTATTAGGTTGAGTTTATTTAAGATTGCTTGTTTTCTTTGTACATTGTCCGTGGAACACTGCAGGGAATAGGAGCTCATTGTGACACAGCTCATTACGTTCTTGGGAAAGCTAGAATGCACAGCCAACCAGTCCCGTGAAATGAGAACACCACTCAAAGGAAAAGCCTGTGGCAGCACCGTAAGACAATGAGGGCTGGTCCTGCCCTTCTCCATCAAATCAGAAAGCGCCTCCAATTGACCTCCAGAGTCCACCAGGAAGGCAGGGGTGAGAATCACAGACTCCATGTTACAGGGACAAAAACTGAAATAGCGTTCTAAATTTCCACACGTTGTTGGGTGGCAGAGGCAAGAATGAACCTACCTGAAAGTCAACTCCACAAAAAGGTCTTGGTCTGTTGTGTTCACAGCAATATCTTTGGCACCTGAAAAATGGTTGGCACAAAATTAATGTCTACTATTTACTGAATGCGGGGAGGTGGGGGAGACCTCATTTTTTGTTTGTTGAAGATTATACTTAAAAGAAATAAAAATATAAACTACAATCTAAGAGACTACATTTGCTATACATAACAAACAAAGGTTTCTTATAAAGAATATATTCAAAATCTTTTACAAAGCAATAAAATTAATAACAAAAAGACAAAATCAATATAAAATTGAGCAAAAGGCATTTCACAAAGAAATATATATGGCCAATAAGCATATGAAGTGATGCTCAACTTTCAAGATTCAGAGAAATGCAAATCAAGACCACAAGGAGATAGTTTTTACCCATTCAACTGGCAAAAAATTCTTCTACAATACCAAAAATTGAAGAGTACTTAGATGAAAGGAATATCTTACACACTGATCATTAGAACAGAAATTAGTGCAACCACTTTGAAATACAATTTGGCTTTACTTTGTAAAGTTGAACATTTACACATCTTACAATTCAGCAATTGCACTCCTAGGTAAGAACGCCCCAAAACTCTTACATATATGTGTCCAGAAACATATATAAGAATGTCCTTAGCAGCACTGTTCAAAATAGCAAACAATAATTAGAAACAATACTAATAACCATTGACAAGAGAACAGATAAATGAACTGTGCTATTTTCAAACAATTGGATATTACACGGCAGTGACAACGAATGACACACATGAACATGATGAAGCTTCATAACAATGTTGAATAAAGAACAAGTCTCAGAAGGCTATAGGTCCTTTTAATAAAGTTCAACAACAGATGAAACTGAATAGTATATTGTTCAAATATACAAAGGTATTTGATAAAACCACAAACTAAAAAATCTAGGGAAGGATAAACATACAATTCAGGATAGTGGTGATCGTGAGGAGTGGGGAAGCAATGGTTGGCAGTGAATCCACAGGTGCCCAGAAGAATTAAAAAGAAAAAAATATTGGGGCCGGCCCAGTGGTGCGATGGTTAAGAACTGGCTTGGGACGCCAGAGAGCCCCAGTTCGGATCCCACATATGAGGGCCAGTGACACTGCCCTCTACAGCTAAGATGCTG
>NW_017731706.1:487738-491179 GCF_001890085.2 Hipposideros armiger
AAAAAAAAAGAAAAAAATATTTTAAAAGAATACCAGGAACATTAATTATGTCTTGTGCATTTCCTATTTAAAGAGAGTTATTATGAAATATTTATTTTTTTCATTTTCCCTAATCTGTTTGCCTTCCAGACTTACAATCATAAAATAACTGTTTAGAAACAGATTCCTTATAAAAGAGAAAATTTTAATTCTGGAAAGTAACTATCTGCGATGTATTATTTTATCTTGCTTGACTTATGAATGCTGTTATTGATCTCTAAATGGAATTTCCAAACCAGTAACTTTTATAAAAAGATGACATACTGTGGAAAGAAGTAGGAAATAAAGAGCAGGAGGGAGGGAAAAAGAAGGCAATTTACAGAACAAATGCGAACAATAACTTTAATAGTCTCCATCCATCCCTATAAACCAACACATCATTTTCCCACAGGCTGGACTGTTACAGTAGAATGTGGATTCATTCTGCTCATTTTGGAAATGGTTATAAGTGCTCGAACTGGTGCCATGTTATGCATTTGGAAGAATGATTGTGTTATAAAACCCATTCCAAGCTTCCCACTGTTCCAACAATGGAAATAGTGAAGAATGCTTGGACCGATTTAAAATGGGAAGATGTAATTCCAACACTATTGAGGCTGTCTACCACTCAAGCATTCCCCCAAGTCCCAGGCACCTGCCTACTTAAGTTCCGATGTGAGGTAAGAAAGAATCATTTCTTCTAATAGTGATTTGGAGATGGCTTCCAGAACCAAGCAGTGATACTGAAACTCTGGGCTTAGAACCAACCAGAAAATAATCAACCTCTGCAGAGCAGGCTTGGGGGACTCTGTTTCCAGAGGTATTGTTGAGAAGCACCCTGATTGACCCTCCTGACTAAAGACTAAATTGAATGTTGGAAATGCCTCACTGAGCCACTAAATTAAGGAAGGTGCAGGACCCCAAAGGAAGTGAACACAGGTGTCTTGGGAGGCAGGCAAACACCAAATCTCACATATGCCCTCAAGGTGGGAGGCCAGACTCTGGAGATGCTACATTTCTGCTTTGATAACTGTGTGGAGTTCAGAGGACAGGAGATAAAGTGTAGGGCTGCCCAAGGGGGAAACCAGTAGTAGACCCCTAATTGTTTGGAGCCCTCTAGGCTACTACAGTCCTAAGGTAAGGTGAATTAGAAGGAAACCCTGGTACTCAGAAGGGGACAGAAAGTGGGTGAAATAAATCTCCCTCCTCCCCTGAAAAGCTGTACCACAAGCCAGTGGCCTAAGTTCATGCTTCCTGGGCCATACAGAAAAACTCAGGCTGAAAACTTGATTTAAAATGGTCCAGTCTGAGAAGCAAGGGAAATCCTCTCCAGAGGACGTCAACTTCAAACCAGGCCTCAAAGAATCCTGCACAGATGACTTTCCAAAACAATCAGGCAAAATTCACAAAACACTTAAGGAAAGATGACATCATGGGTGAAACTCAGCAGAAACAAAACAGAAACAAATTCCCAAATACTTCAGATATTGAAAATATCTGGCACAGAATGACTCAGTTAATTTCAGCGAAATTGAAAACTCATTGAACTGCCTTTATAGCAGATTAGACACAGCTGATGAGGAAAAAGTGAATGGAAGATAAATCCAAAGAAATGAATAAAATCTGGAGAGAAGAGGGATAGGAAATGTGAAAGAGGGGTTAAGAGGCAAGGGGATAAAGTGAGATGGTTTAACATATGTCTAATTTGAGTTCCAGGGGTAGATAACAGAAAGAACATGGAAGAGGCACTGTTCAAAGAAAATCTGTCAGAACCGTTGACACACATCAATCCTTAGAACCAGTAAGCCCAGTGAATTCCAACCAGGATAAATTTTTGAAAAATCACAGTACAACCAAAGAAAAACAGGAGAGCCTAAAAGCACTCAGAAGAAAAATGATCAGTTACAAAAGAAGTGCAATTAAACTGGCTGCTCATTTCTAAACAGTGATAACTGGAAGCCAGGTGGACCCCCCCTGATTTTTATTATAGATGTTTTTTGCCTGCAGTGCTTGAACTTCATATAAATGGAATTATACAGCATGCAATCTTTTGTTTCTAAGTCTTTCTCTCAACATGTCTGTGAGATTCATCCATGTTGTTACATCTAGTTGTTATTTTTTCATTGCTGTGGAGTATTCCATTTCATGAATTTCCTGCAATTTATGTGTATTCATTGATGAGCATTGAAGTTGTCTCTATTAAGTTGCTATTAAGTTGCTAATATGAATGAAGCTGCCATGACTATTCTTTTTTAAAAAATGTTTCTTACAATATGTCTCTTGCAATGTTATGAGGTTTCTCTATGGAAAACTAATAAAGATTAAAAGACACCAAGCTTAATTTCGTTGTTTTGATTTCTGCACCCAAGAAGTTCAAACCCTTAATAAAATACTTCATTGCATTTTTGCTATGGTTGTTAATGATGAAAGTTTTGAAGCTATTGTTTCCCTTGAACTTTTTTCCCTTGAAATGTTTTGGCAAAGGTATAACTGTAAGATTCTACTCCCATGTGATTCCAGCTCCAGGTAGCTGGATGTGCATGAAAAATCACACTTTGTTTGTTGGTGACAGTATCATGCCACATTTTTTAAAAAGGCATTTCAACTTGAAATCCTTCTCAAAGCAAATCTTTAAGTGTGCAAGACGCATGTAAAGCAAGTGGTTAAGAGAAGAAACAGAAGAAAAAAAGATGTTGTGCGTCATAGTTCTAAGTAGTCACAGTTTTGTAAAATCGCCACTGTATGTTTCTGCTATATTCTCAAATCCCTTCTGGTTGCATGGTGTTTCCCCCCTCATGCTCTTGAAGTGCAGTTCACATGTCAAGAGGGAGAGCCTTAAGTGGTGTCCTTAGCATGGCTGAATCACTCCTGCCTCAGAGGGACCAAATATGCTGTACCCTGTGAAGGGAAAGCAGGGGGAGCGCACAAAGAGCTGACCCAATACAGGGCTTACTTGCCAGGTGGCACATACCCATCATGTCCAGTCCCAGCTCCCATATGCCCATCTACTACTCTCCCTGTCTTAGGTTGTCCTAGGTGGACTGGGTGAAACTTGGGCTTCAACATAAAATTAACGCCAAAGTTACTAAGCCTGAATGTGTCTTCTTTAAGGGTTAGATATGTTAAATAGCAGAGGTTTGAAACTCTAGGGTAGAGTTTATAAGGCAACTCTATAGTTGCTTCATAAAAAAAAAAAAACTTCAAAAAACATATGGGACAAAATATCACCTCAGCTGAAAGATCATCCTGAAGGATGATTTGCAAATAAGAACTCCAAGTCTCATATATTTTTTTCTAAAACTGTCTATTACTAGAGGAAAGAAAGAGAGGAGGAGGAGGAGAAAGGTGAGCAGAAAGAAAAGGAGGGAAGGAGAGGGGAGAGAGAGGGAGAGAGAGAGAGAGAGAGAGAGAGAGAGAGAGAGA